>NC_068329.1:13698095-14000000 GCF_000147395.1 Oryza glaberrima
ATGCTGGACCAGCGGGCGGGCTATCGCGCCACCGTCGAGATGGAGCAGCAGAGACTTCTCCGTGAGATCGACTCTTTCTTCTTCCAGGAGTCGAGCCTGCGAGCACAGAACAGCGTGAAGTAACTCAAGTCTCAAGGGCTTAAGGCCAGCCCCCGGCCAACAAACCAGGCACCTCGTACAGCTCCCCCCTAATCCATATAGTTTTTTTTTTAATCTGTATAGATGCTTATAAGTAATTAGGGATACTCACATCTTCCTTCTTGATAGTGTTTAAAGGGCGCAAAAATTAATTTGCCCCTTAGTCATGAGAAATGTTGAAGCTCCATGCTAAAATTGGTGTGCAAAACCAACACATAAACGAAATGGAATACACCAATCTTTCGGAAAAAATATGTACAGTTGATCCTTGAAAAATAGTTCGTGCTCATTACACTTTGTTCCTCTGTCGATTTTTTTTTTTTTGAAAACTCATGCCTTTGTTTAGGATGACTTTTTAAATTCAGAGCTACTCTCTCCGTCCCATAATATAAGGGATTTTGGAGGGATGTGATACCAAAATCCCTTATATTATACGATGGAGGGAGTATTGATGTTGGCTTGACCAAATCTTTAAATTCAATAACATATCGTGAAAAACAGCTTTTCAATCTAGAAAAGATTATAAATGGACAAAAATTCCAGACAACGGGCTGGCCTACCGGCCAATCGCAGCATGAGCCCCACATGTCATCCTCTTTCTCCCTCCCTTCTTCCTTCCTCTCTCCCCCTTATCTCAATCTACTCCCTCTTCCCCCTTCCTTCCCTGGACGACTGGCCCTCTTGTCCCTCTTCTCCACAACGACAGCGAGGGCATGACGATGATGGGGAGTGGCGGCACCGAGCACTCCCCTTCTCTCCGACCTAGGAGGTGCTCGTCCAATCGGCTCCTCTTCAACCCAGGCGCGTCGGCCACGAGCTCCATACTAGAGTGATGACGAGATGTTGGTTGGAGGAAGAGGCTTGGAAGGAGTCATCGTCACCTCCTAACCTTCACCAATTGGCGACTCGATTGAGACTGTTGTCTACGTTGGCATCTCCCAGCTGATGTCACCATCATTATATTGATCTGTGCTACAGTCGTTGCCCTTCCTGTTGGCTTTGCCTCCCACATGCCTACCATGCCGCCAAATCTAGTGGAGACAGCCCCGGGCCAGTGGAGGGGTGGTGATAGAGATGGAGCTCGAGGCAGTGGCGACATGCGGAGAGGCCAAGTCTAGCAGCGAGCTCACAAAAGGCAGATCTCAACAGAGCAGGAGACTCAGTGAGCTTCTCCTGCCCCTCGCCACCCTCCACTTCGGGCTCCCTCACTGCTCTCAAGCGCCTCACAGCCTTCCTCAATCCTCTCCAAGCTCGGCCGGCGACGGTAGGTCTTGGAGAAGGCACGTCAGCAAAGGAGCTCGAGGGAGTTGGCAGTGGCGGCTTCTCCTCGACTACAGGGCCTATAGAGCCAGTCACCATCGATTATGATGCCATCCTCGAGGAGAGCTTCGTGGTGATCATGGACATCCTTCGCTTGTGCTACCTAGCTCCCTCAAGCTTCTTCATTGCCGTCACCCTACTGATGTCAGTCACCATCCTGCTGCGTTACCCTACTGCTATCAACCATCACCTTGCCGCGTTCAAAAGAAGATAGGGAGAGAGAGAGAGAGTGGGTGTTGAGCTAGAAGAAGAGAGGGGATGACATATGGGCCCTACTTTTTTAATGTTTTTTATGACTAGGATGCCACATGGACGCCACATCAGTGAAATTCGCTCTCAAAATAGCTGACGGAGTCATTTTACACGGTTTGATAATTAAAGGAGTCGTTATACCCGGTTTTATCGTTGACGGATATGAATTAAATCCGACCACTAGTTTAGAGAGTTTATTAAGGTTACAGATGAAACATACCTCCTATACTTGGATATACTTGGATACGTAACATAGGGAAATACCGCATACCAATATTATACGGAAAGATATATCAAATATTCAAATATAGGAATAAAACGAGTAAGAAATGTTTCCTCTGCTTGTGTCCCGTTAGGGTTCTCCGAGTAATCCGTATAGTGAATACCAGAAATATTTCATATAAACTGGAGTAGAGCTATTACTCATCCTGAGAGCCCAAACTAGTATAAAAATCTTTATCCCTCAATAATTTTTTTAAGGTGATCAAACCAGCCTGGAGTAATGGAGCTAACTAGGGATTAGACGACAAAATATCGGACGGTGTTTCACCTTTTATATGTTTTCTCACCAAGTTAAAGAAACTTTCAGTTGTTTCATCATTTGATAAAAAAATGTTACGGAGCTAACTAGGAATTGGACGATAAAATATTGGACGGTTTCACCTTTTAGATGTTTTCTAGTTACGGAGCTAACTAGGGATTGGACGATAAAATATTGGACTGTGATTCACCTGTTAGATGTTTTCTCGCTCAGTAAAAGAAATGTTTTAACTGTTTCATCATTTGATTAAAAAAATATTTCATCGCTTGATAAATAATATTTGAATCAAATGCAACATTGAAGAAAAACTAATAAAAAAAGATATTTCGAGACGCGAGCCCGGCTCTGGGGTCCCATGGCCCCACTCGTCAGTACTTCTCTCCATCCGTTCTCCTCCCTACTTCTCTCCCCCGCCCCCCTCTCCCGCCTCTTCGATTTTTATCTCCCAAAAAAGAGCGGTAAAAAAAAAAGAAAGAAAAGAGAAAAAAAAAAGTAAATATGGGCACCGAACCCTCCCAAACCCCTACCCCGCCGCCGCCGCCGCCGGCGGCGAGCCCTCTCCGGCGCGCGCCGCAGCCGGCCACCATCCTCAGCCCTTCCTTCTCGCGGAACCCTCTACGCGCCACCGCCGCCTCCGCCTCCGCCGGCCCCGTCCCCTCCCCCTCCTCCTCCTCCGACTGCGAGGAGCACCCCTGCGTACGCTCCCTCTCCCGCTCTTACTTTCTCGCTCGTTGGTGGTGATGGCATATTGGATTGAATGCATGAGATGCACTGACGCTGTTTCAGGTGGAGCTGTTCGATTGGTGGCTGAAGAGGGTGGAGGGGGACGACCGGAAGGTCCGCATCGCCGGCCACACGGAAAGGTGAGGCGTTTCTTCTTCCAACGACTCATCAAAATATGATGCATCTTTTCTTTTCTGGGTTGATGCCTCCCCCATCGATCCGCTTGGAGTTAGCATTGTGTGCATGTGTGTGTTTTTGTCTCTGTGGGAATCTTTTGTGGTTTTCTTTAGAGGAAAAAAAAAAAGAGATTCTAATCATTTGGTAGAAAGACCAACCAATGGGGCTAAGCGATTGGGAGCATTTTGGTTCATTTTAGTTTTTTCTTTTTGGACATGTTTCTACTTTCAAGTTTCAAGTCTGTTTGGGTAGATGAAGTGGCATGAAGAATTGGTCCTATGAGCTGGATTGTTTTTTGGGTGTTTGTTGAAGAAGAGATCATGGGCGCAGGCTAGATGTACAAATCTGCAATCTTCATATAACAGAGTTGTAGAACTGAGAGTCTGGAGAAATGTAATATAAAGTTGATCTGCTGTCCATAATTACAGTACTCAAGCCATGATAAGCATGCGTAGAAACATTCCCTCCCTGACCACAACCTCCTTGCTAGGGGTGTGCCCAGATGATTCTTTGATAATCCAACCCAAAATGTTCTTCAACTTGTGCCTTACAGTGTTATTCTTGCATTTAGTTGTATCTTGGAGACCATGAAACTGTAGTTGGGCTAGGTAGGTACCTCATTGTCTTGAAACAGATTGAGCATCATTGTTTAGCCATGATCCTCATATTTTGGAAGCATCAATAATGTTTCTCAATTTATTTTCTTGTTTTAGGTGCAAATTTCTGGTATTTTAGTGAAGTTATTGGTTGCTCATGTTTAACAGGAACCACAAACCCCATCTATTCACTTCTGCACCCATTGTAAAACGGCATAAGGCTTGTATGCTTGAAGCTGAAGACAGCATCATAGTGTTAATTGATGGCCCGTTGGACCTTTCGCAAATGGAAAATAATGGATATTCGCTTGAGGTATGCTCATTTTTTTTGTGCCTTTTGTCTTATGGACCACTGGAACGGACAATGTCAGGAACTTCTCAACCAAAGGCCTGTTTCTGATTTGTTCGTGTAGCTATCCTACTGTGTTACTATTTGATGATAGACAACACCAATACCATTTGAAATTCAAGCATTACCTATATTAACTTTGGCATTTTTTGCCTATTTGATAACTTCTGTTCAAATTCAGGTCCAAAAAGCTTCTACTTCTGTAACTGCACTTATACATGACATGGTCTTTAATATTGAAATAATGTATGCAGGTCTGCGAAAAATTCATGACTGGATTCCCATGCTTGTGGGAGAGTTACAACTTAGGATCTCAACAGAGCTGTTCTTACACTAGCATTTCACGAGATGGCCGAACTAAATTTTATTTGGAGCGATTCCAGATAGGAAACTTTATTGATAAAGTTGGATCTTCTTTCCTAGCGAACCTTCTTAACAACTCAAGAAGTTCCTCAGGTAATGATGCTGATTCCTTTGAAAAAGGTTCCTATTTGTCAAACAAAAAACCAAGATTTGAGGAATACACCTGCGACCTTGACATTTCAGCAAAGGAAAAGACTACTGCTTTTAACGAAGGCAGTACAGGATCTCTAGCTGTATGTAACAAGGTGGGTAATCAGCAGATAGACTTGGTCGTGAAGAGCTTTTCTAAACAAAGGGGTCATGGCAATATAGATCTTAGTGCATCTTTGACTTCTATAGAAGAAACTACTAGGGACAAAACTTCTGAAGATGCAGGGAATCAGAATGAATTTATCCATTCAGATGCAGAATATCAGGAGGCTGGCAGCCATCTTGTCAACTCTGATTCAATTTACGGTATGTCCACTGAGTCAGGGAATCAGAATGAATTTATCCATGCAGATGCAGAACATCAGGAGGTTGGCAGCCATGTTGTCAACTCCGATTCAAATTTCGATATGTCCACTGATAATATGATCTGTGAGATGGGAGATGGAAGTGCTAATGCTGGCAGTGCAGTGAGTCAGGGATCTAAAGAGGTTTTAGCCACCGTGCTACCTGAAAGGGCTAATCTCTCCCCAGACAGTTGTTTGGACAATATTCTACCTATAAGTACATGTAATAGCAATAATTGCTTGGAAAATCAAGGTTTCCCGGAAATAGCTCAGCACATGACATTGAACGAGGAGGTAGTACCAAATGAAGACATTTCAACTTCAGTTCATTCAGATGTGGAGTCCCTGGGAAATGTGAGTTTTAACAAACCATTAGTTAGTTTAATCAATGTTCAAACCTCATTTAGCTACTCGAAGTTTTTTCTTCAGGAATTCTTGCTTATGTAGTTCATGTGCTGATAATGCCCCTATTAGTTTTCCATTCTTTGGTCATTTGGTGACATTGGAATAGTTTAAACAAACTTCTTGTACCTATGCACTAAGGTTATGTCACAGATATTTTAACAAGCATAACAATGCTATTGACTCGATGCTACATATAACCTGAAACACTTGATATATAAATAAATAATGAACATAATGTAGCATCTGTGTGCAAGCAGAGAAACATCATACTTCCTTCTTATATTCATGATGCTGAATTCATATTTAGCATGTTTCTACCATTGATTTTAGTTGTGCTCCTCATGATGCACATTTATAATAGGCTTGATAACTTTTACCTGGAAAAGCAGCCTGTAGGCCCAGCAGAGGTGCAGAGATCAGAGTGTGACATATTGCAGGGTGCTCCTAGATCACCTAAGCAGCATGTAGGCTCAGCACAGGAGCAGAGACCTGAGCAGTCCATGTCACAAGGTGCTGCTAGATCGCCAGTGATCAGAACTCCAATTCCAGATGTAAGTATTACTTCACATCCTTTTTACTGTTTAAAATTTTAGAAATTTAGTGCTTGTAATCAGTTAAAGTATTATTGAAGGCAAAAATAAAACGAAAAATGGTAATGGCAAATCTCAGTCATTAGGACTAAATTAAGCACGAACCTACCAAGATTGACACATTATAACAGTTTTCGAACTTAGTAGCAGCCTAGGTGGGCACCTCCTCTGGCAGCAGGATCTCCACATATTCTCCAGCAGTGACGTCATCAATGATAGCACATTGCTGGTTGACATTTTTTTTCTATTGTGGATGTAAATCTTATTCACTACTAGATTAAGGCTACTTTAGTAGCTCAAAAACTATACTTTCTTATAAATATTATGCTGTCCTTTTGGAAGATAGTTATGTTAAACAAACTTCTTGTACTTATGCAAAAAGTTTATGTCACAAAGATATTTTAACAAGCATAACAACCGCTATTGAGTATTGACTCAATGTTACATATAACCTGAAACACTATGATATATTCCTGAAACACTCAAATGCTACATATAACCTGAAACACTATGATATATAAATTAATAATCAACATAATGTAGCATCTTTGTGCAAGCAAAGAGGCATTATATATTCCTTCGATATTCATGATGCCAAATTCATATTTAGCATGTTTCTGCTAGTGATATTAATTGTGCTCATTATACACATATATAATAGACAACTTTTACCTAATGTGTTGCAGGGTGCTCCTAGCTTGCGTAATCAGCATTTAGGCTCAGCACAGGAGCAGAGATCTGAGCATTTCATGTTAAAGGGCGCTACTAGATCGCCAATGATCAGAACTCCAATTCCATATGTAAGTATGAAAGTTACTACTTACTTCACATCCTTTTTATTGTCTAAAAGTTGAAAGTTTAGTACCTGTAGTCAGTTAAAGTGTTACTGAAGGCAAAAAAAAGAAACTGGTGATGGCAAATCTCAGTCATTAGGACCAAGTTAAGCATGAACCAATCAAGATTGACACACAATAACAAACTTCGAACGTAGTAGCAGCCTTGGTGGGCACCTCTTCTAGCAATAGCCTCCAGACCCTCCGAACATCCTTAACAGTGATGTCATCAGTGATAACAAATTGCTGTTTGACATGTTTTTTCTATTGTGGAAGTAAATCTTATACACTATTAGATAGAGACTACTTTAGTAGCTCAACAACTATACTTTCACCATGCTGTCCTTCTGGGAGATAGTTATGTTGAACTGTTGGGTTCGAACATTTGTGCTCTATATTCAATTAGGGTTGCCATTTCTTTCTGCCCATCTTCTGCACCTACATGGTACTTATCTGGCTACATGTACTATGTGAATCAGTGTTCACATCAGTATGATATATATTTTTTATATATAGTTTTCCTTATTGCAATTCTTTTGGAACATCTCAGGGACATTATTCTCCTCTTACCCGTGGCAAGGCCAAGTCATCATCAGTTTCAACACCTGAATCTCTCAAACTGAGAAGAACTAGATCAGGTACAATATATTTTGCTGCTGGACTCTGTTGCTTGAATTATTTATTGACTGCAACTAAATCTACGGCAATTTGTTTTGCAGGTCGCGTGGTAGTTCCCACATTGGATCCTGGATGCCAAAGGATCGTCTATGACAGAGTTAGTCAAGAAACCTGAAACCTCTTTGCCGTGTGATGAGATCTTGTCCATAATTAGCTTACATGTGTTTGCTAAAATTATTTAGCGTAGGTTCAGGGAATATGAGAAAAGCAGCATCCAACCTACTATTTGTGATTTGGTGCAGTGCATTTATTCAAGCCTTTTGCTCAGTGTCTCACTAAATGCATTCCTTTTGTAGGACGGTTTGGTTTCAGGTGTGGCTGGCTTAGAGTTTGAATCACCACCTCTCAAAGGTCTGTATATTACTGTTGTTTCCAGTGTATCTTGTTTCTGCTCAAGAGAGACTATCGGAGACAGCATGCCTCTGGGTAAAAGCATATAATGCTGTATGAACTTTGCTGGCAGGGAACGAGTCAAGGACTCCTGAGAGCAAGAGAAGGGTCCGTTGAGCAACTTCCATAGCCTGCGCATCGATTATATCCTCTTTGAAAATGTGGGCTCCATTCTGCATTTTTGATGATCTATCTGGAATCCGCTTGGTATAGGATGAGGATGGTGGATTTTGTATATACGCCTGGCAGTTTAGCTTGCAGATAATTGTTGTTTGGTAGCTGATTGTAGGCCTTGGTATGGACCAATGTTGCTAGTTTCGAAATGACCAATGTTGCTGGTTTCATGTCAGCACTTGCAGCACCTCTTCACCTCTATGGTGGCCATCAACATTAACTAGCTAGCTAGTTTGTTCTGCATCACCAGTCGCAGGTGTCTGATACAGCTAATGTATTTTGATTCCTGGAACTGTGCTATCCACACCAATATAAGACCCATTGAGTCTCTAGTCTTCTTGCTGTTGGTTGCGAAAATCATTCAAGCCTGTCTGGAGGAATTTGTGTTGGAAGGGCCTATTCGGTTTGGAGGAATTGAGTTGTTTCCTGTGAAAATCCTGTAAAATTCCTGCGTTCCGAAGCTGTTGGAATTTTTATTGTGCCGTAATAGTTTCATGGAACCGAGTGGATCTCTTCTCCATGGCATGAATCGTGTAGTGTTAACGTTTGCTGTATGGAGAAGAGATGCACATCCATGTATATATGTTTTGTCCATTGCTTATTCGAACAGAGGTTCCGTGATTTGATATGGACAAGCGTTAGATTGTACCATATCCCATTGGCAAATTACAAGCGATTTTCTTCGCTTTTCTTATCACAAAGAAAAAAAATTGAAAATATAACTATATGAAATCTCTACAACTTATAGGAAAGAAAATTTTCCTTTGGTTTTTCTAAATCTACATTCCTATGAACCGAATAACATTCATAGGAATTAATAATAATTATTAGGAATCCAAATATTTGGAAATCCTTCCAAAAGGAATAGGCAAACATTCCTCGGATTATCATGTGTCCACTCACAATAATAAAATAGAGGAAAGAGAAATACATAATTTTTAAAAAACAAATCTAGTGCCTAATGTAACATATCCTAGTACATGTCCAAAATTAATATTAGGATGTGTCACATCTAGCTCTAGATTGGTTTTTTTTAGAATTACACAGTGCAACGTAGACACTTACAACGCACACACACTCACCCCTATGAACGCACGCAAACTCTACCCCTATGAATATCTTTGAAGACTAGGCTGGTAAATCCTAAAGATTGGTTTTAGATACGTGGACAACCTAAAATCTCAAGC
The DNA here is from genome assembly GCF_000147395.1 of Oryza glaberrima. Lineage (NCBI taxonomy): Eukaryota > Viridiplantae > Streptophyta > Magnoliopsida > Poales > Poaceae > Oryza > Oryza glaberrima. Next base: position 13,707,306 of record NC_068329.1, read on the forward strand.
TAAGAGCAGCTCCAGTGTGGAGCTAAAATTGATTTCAAAGTAAAAAAAAAAGAGAAAAAACTAATCATGCACACTGTGAGAAAACGAACTGTGTTTGTCATCAAAAAAGAATTCGGCGAAGTGAGCATAGCTCAACTGGTTAGGTTCCTTGTGGTGGAACCTGCCCACCCGAGTTCAAATCCTAGATTTGACACGGGTGTTCGCATTTACGGCTAATTATTCTTTCAGTGGTAGGCGACGTACCCCTCGACAGCGAGGCGCCTGTGGTGACTTCGTCAATCTCAAGACATGACTGAGCTCTCAAAATAAAAATGTTTGGTTGAAGGGTCGGATTGAGATATGGCCACCACCTACGGATGGGTGCATCTGGCCGATTCGATCGAATGAGGCGGCTAGAGAGCATCAGCTCACCTCTTCCATCTCGCGATTCCTCTCCTCTCCCGTTCTTTCGTTTTTCTCAGCGGTGTGTATCCCATCTTAACCCTACCTCCTCAGGCGACACGGCCGGCGGCGTCCGGCGGCGCGAGGGAGGCGGTGTCCAGTGGCGGAGGGGTGACGTGGGCAGCGGTGTCCAACGACTGCGCGTGGGCCAGGGTTCGGTGGCGCGGGCGATGGCGTCTGGCGATGGTGCAGACGACAAGCTTGTTCAGTGGCATGAACGGCAGGGCCACAGGGTCTGCTAGCGCACGAGCAACCTTCCGGCGGCGATGTCTGGCAACTATGCATATGCATGAGGCTGAAGGGGGCCATATCCCAAAAACTGGATGGCCATATCCCATCCTTCCTTGATCATGAACCAAACATACCTTTATTGAAGCTAATCATAATGTATATTGACAAATTCCCCTAAATAGGGACATATTATCATCCAGATTCTCAAATTTGGTAGCTATATAATATAAAATGAACTAGGACCAAAAGTTATAGGTTTCTAGCTTCTTCAAATTCTAAAAAACTAACTACCAACCAACTACTCCCTCTGTCCCAAAAAACGAATCTATGACTGTAAGTGACATTTTAGTACGATGAATCTGGACAGAGGTATGTCCAGATTCGTACTATTAGGATATGTCGCATCCAGTACTAGATTGGTTATTTATGGGACCGAGGGAGTACTTCTCACCATAGTGTCTGTTTGGTGAGCTTCCTGTAGATGCAACTCTCCTAAAATCCAGCTTGCGGAAGCTCCCCAAACAATCTAGATTTTCACATATTCTGAGAATATACGGTTGTACAACTCAAAAAATGAATTAGAAGCTGGAAGCTGGGTAAGCTAGGTTTCTCAGCTTTTCCAGATTCTCACCAGCTGCTTCTCAGAGTCTTAAAACCAAGGTTTACCATTTTGATTTCGAAGTAAAAACTACTCACCGGTTTACCGAAATCTGACGGAAAATCGGTAAAAACCGACGAATTTCAGTCAACACCGTATGAAAACTGGTTAATACCGACCGGTTTTCATCAAACTTTTCACAAACCGAGACCTAGCGGTTTCGTGAAAACTGATCGGTTTCATGAAATTCAATCGGTTTTGTGAACCCTGTTAAAACTCCTCAAACAGAATACTTTATGTTTACTTTTCCAACCCATCTCTCTTGTTTTCCACATGCATGCTCTTCAAACTACTGAACGGTGTTTTTTTAAAAAAAAATTATACAAAAGTTACTTTAAAAATCATATTAATCTATTTTTCAAAGAAAACTTAATACCTAATTAATTTTGCTTCGTTTTGCGTGCGTGGAGTATTTGTTGAGCCTTGCTACCATCTTCAAATCCAACAGTGCCCGGAACGCAGATGCTGAACCGGACGAGAGCCCAACCAGAAGAAGCTCATAAACTCAGCCCCCCGCAGCTACCACCAAAAACGGCACGCATCTTCACCCTCGCGCCCTTCTCCTCCCTCGCCTCGCTCACCCATCACCTCGCTCGCAGCCGAGCTGATCCGGCCGCGGGACGGGGGAGGTGGAGGCCCAGCGTGGCTAGGCCGCAGCCCCCCTTCCCTCGCTCCCTCGCTGGGAGCTAAACCCTAGCCGCTGCCGCCGACGCCGCGAGCGCGTTTGCTGGGGGTACGTACGCTCCTCCTATTTCCATGGCTAAATTTCTATAAAATGTTAGATCTCCGTAGTAGACTTTCTTTTTTTTTAAGTACTGTACTAGTAGTACCAATCTAGGTCTGGACCTCTACCTACATATCAAAGTCATTTTTCTTTTTTTTATCATTATTATTTAAGATATTCAATGCAATGAAAAATTAAAGAACGATTTTGGTTACTACTTCCTAGTGTTCCCCTTCTTTGCTGCAAGTTATTTTTTTTGCTGGTCAGTAATTAAGTAAAACCCCCGACAGTGTTGGAATGAGAGAGGGCTTTGATTCCCTTTGAGGAAGGACGGGTTATTTTGACTGACACCCCCCCTTTCTTTGATTCGATTTGGATGGTGCGGTTTTGCATCGCATGTATGGCCGAGGTAAATCACATGCGTGTCATGTGTGCTTTGAGCTGCGGTTCGCTATCAGATTATTAGGGAGACAACTAATTGAACCCGATGATTTCTATACTCTCCTTTTATACATCTAATTGCAGCCATATATCTGATTTTTTTTTTTCCTTTGAAAGCACACACGGCATCGAAGATTTTGAGCTTTGGATAAATATATCAACCTCTTCTTTTTTTGTTTGATAACATGTGCACGTTTTATGTTTAAAGAATTCATGCAAGCATGCTTTTACTCTAGTAGAATAGTAACACTGTTGTGATGAATATAAGTAACCTCTTTTTGCTGTATGACTTGCATGCAGGTCTACTTGATCGCGATTCCAGCCAAGAGTAACTAGGATAGTTTTCATGGGCTGAGAAAACAAATCTCTAGATGTAATCTCAACCTGGCTTTGCTTTCGCGATTGGTCTGGAGAGTGTGCACGACTCAAGTGTCCTCAGAATAGTTTGTGGAAGGCAACTACTTGGAGCTGCTTTCATGGGAAACATTGTTAACACTGTAAAAAAGTTCTCGGGCAACAATGCTGATGGTGTTCCCTTCCGGAGGTGCTCTTACTTGCCAAATAGTACTTGTGACGAGAATGGTAGTTCAGTGACCAGAAAATCTGCTTCTGCTATAAATGGCAGTATTAATGGACATGGTACCTTGTATAAGGATGTGGGTAATGAGGAAATGCACTTGGCTACAGACAGTACTTCTAAACCAGGGTGTCGTGGTGATACTAATCACTGTACTAACAAAGAAAGAGAAACTCGGAATGTAATTGTCCACACCGACTCAAGACAAAATGGGGATGCTACTAATTCTGACAATGCTGTTTTAATTTGCAATCAGACGGCTGGTCATATGTCCTATGGTTTGGATGGGGAAAGTAATAGAAGTTCTGGAAGCTTAGCGGCTGTGGTCTCTGAAGTTCTTGTTAGTAAAGCACCACTTGAAAAGAGATGTCGTACTAACCTTCAGGAAACTGGAGATTTGGAAAATACTCCAAATGCACATGTGAGCAAAAGGTCGAGACTGCACAGGGTTTCTCCTGCAAACAGTCTGTTTGATCGTGAGGCTTGTGATGACTTAATTGATAGTGCTCATAATTTAGATTGTAGTCGCACTCCTAATGCTTCAGTGCATGATGAAACGGTACCAAATGAAGATAAAACACCTTGTACTTCTTTAGATGTGAGAGGTTGTGAAGGTACCCCTAGAGCTTCCTTGAAGAGACGAGTGAACAAGAAAAGAACTAAACGGGAAGCATCATATCCAACGACACCACTAAATAGAAATACCGGAGCTTTAGTTGTAAGTGTAATTTTATTTTCAGGGTACCTTACTTAATATGTTAAGGACTTAAAAGTGTTAACATGTCTACTGTTGTTGTTTACAAGTGATTTTTTTCTTCTACCATTGCTGAAACCTTTAATGGCTTTTTACCACTAAAACAAGGACCTTATCTCATTTTCTTTTCTTCTTTCCATATAAATACCAAGAAAATCACGGTTTTATTAATTGCTTCTCTAGAAATTTACGTAAAAGCAGGTTGCACATGTGTTTAAAGAGGCACACTCGTAGGTGTGTGCATGTTGTGTGTGTGTGTATATCTTCCTTGTAATCACATAAGGTGGGTATATAGTTCTCAAGGGTGGCAAAAGAAATTTTTTTTTTTTAGAAAATATCATAACACAAACTAAGATATTTTAAAGCTTGAAACTGCATAGTGTGACCACATGTTACATGTTTAAACCAGTACTCTATGTATATTGTGGAAATAGCCTCCAATTCATATAGGTATTGCCCGCTCATATTGAATTTGTACAAAAGTTCTTTTGAAATTCATGTGTTCCAAACTGCCAGCTATGGTAACTTATATGGTTTGGCATTCGCAGAGTATGTTTGAAGTTATTTAAGGCAAACTTTCTTACATTCGAAACTAACGTTTCACAAGGTTCAGTAAGAAGTTGTATTGGCTATGCAACTAATAGATAAAGCCCTAACCAAATGTTTTGATCATATTATTTGCATTATTAAACACATCCTTTGGTTTTCCGAAAGGCAAATGGTATTACTCTGGTTCCTAATTATAATGCCAAAGGCGTTATCAAGGGAGTAGGTAAGTACAAGTTGACACGACATGTTTGTTCTTTTAAGGAAATAGAGGTTGGGGGGGGGGGGGGAGTAGGTGGAATGCTCACTCAAGCCATTTAAGGAAGGGGTTCACTCTGTGGTTCTGCAGAAACTTTGTTGCGATCATGCTGTTGTCATTGTAATAAATAGTCACCTGAATAAAAATCAGACATTCAAGCAATCAGCAAGTTGTGCAAATTCTGGTTTTATGTTTTTTTTGTTTTGACACTTTAGGCCTACGTATTGCCTGCAATGAAGTTGCGTATACATTATAAATCCATTTGTCTTTCAATGTATAGTCTCATTTGCATGTGAAATATGTATGCTTCTATTGAGAACTTATTTAATAGTTTGTTGAAATTTGAAGGTGATTGAACCTCCCCTGACTCGTACTAAGGCTAAGGGTAAGGCTTTATCTCTTGCTACACCTGAATCTCTCAAGAGAAGCACTAGATCAGGTGAAGTGTTTGGTCTTTGAATTTTGAATACCGCTTAACCATTTATTCATTTATTCATTTACCAAGAAATGTGTTTATTTTTTTCAGGTCGACTGATAGTTCCACGGTTGGATCCAGGAAGCCAGAAGATTATATATGACATGGTTAGTAATAATATAATTGTTCATTTTTCTTGAAAAGAAAACATAAGCATTCATTTCTGCTGTTACCATAATCAGAAGTTTATGTAGACTCGTGCTATGTAATGTTAAAGTTATCAACTAGCACAAGTATCGTAATGTATGTGATCAGCTCTCAAAATTGAAAAATTGTGCTAGCACAAAAGCTGAAGGTTCACCAGGGATGCTGCATAACCTGATGGTTTGAATTGTTTTCACTTGGAACATTATTTCTGTGTACTTCATTGGAGCTGTTTTCACTTGAATTAAATTTACATGCCCATCAAATAGTTCAGCTGAAAATATAGGACTATGATATTAAAACTGCGGCTCATTATGTCTTCAAGAACTGTCATTAGCAGTGCTCACTATTTTCTTTCATTTCAGTGTTGAAACAGGTCTAGTGTATAACTAAAATTATGGGTGTGATAATGATATGCCTAGCAAGTGTATATATCTTACTGAATACACAGCTTTATTCACAGGACGGTTCTATCCTTGCCATAACCAACTTAGAGTCACCCCAGCTTCAAGGTTCGTTCAGAACTTCAGACATTTCACATCCAATTGTCATGCCCATACTTTTCCAGTTTCTTGTGCCTGATGATTTAAGCAAAACCTATTGTCAAGCTATGCCTTCTCGTCTTGCAACAGGGCCTTATTCGGAGCCGCCTCCTAAGAGGAGGAAAACGCCTCGGTGTTCGTCCCCAGGACACAGAAGATTGCTGCCATTCTAATGGTGAACATATGGTGAAAAAGAAATTCTGACACTGTCCACTGGCATGATGATATGGTGTCCAACCCGTTGTGCATCTGTGTGAAAGCTTTTTGTCCTTTTAACCAGCTAAGTAGAGCTAGCTTCTGTAAAATGTATCGTGGGTACACCATGATGTATGTTTCTTTGCTAGGCTTCGAAATGGATGCTTGCTAAAATATGGGCGTAGGTATTTTGCATACAATAGATGGTGTTGACACCCTGTGAATTTTGTAAGGTCACTTCCAGTTGAGAAACTATCCTTGGTGTACCCATATTTCGTGCAATGTCATGCTGGGTTTACCTTAAGTGAAAACCGCTACTGTCGGTTCATCGAAAAGCAGGTGAAAACAGCTCCTGTTGGTTTATCGAAATTGATGACTTCCCAACCAGAATAAAAACCAGCTAAAACAGCTTGGTTTTTATAAACTGACCTATAGTGGTTTCATGAAAAACCAAGCGGTTTTTGCGAAAATCAGTATTGGAGAATGCTACCAGACGATAAGTGCAGGATGAATGGTGGATAATGTTCCCTATAACCCAGGAGTTCTATTTTGCGCACCAAACTTTTATATCTGGAAATCAAGCTATTGTTGTACTGGATGCCTGAAACGTGTACATAATCAGCAGCTGATGTCTCACTCTGAAACTTCTGTAGTAGGTTCACTAAAATGTACTAGCAGTTATATTTTGTAGAACAGTTTTATGTAATGGGTTGTTGACAGTTGGCATCTTAAGCTACTCCCTCGGCCGTAAAAAAAATACATTCCTAGCATCTCAATATGAAATTAGTGGAGATGGAGAAGGACTAAAATACCCTTAATTACTGTAAAAAGTAGTAAGAGGTATCGAGGGGATAAAACTTAGCATCCCAATGTGGAATTAGTGGAGATGGAGAAGGACTAAAATACCCTTAATTACTGTAAAAAGTAGTAAGAGGTATCGAAGGGAAGTTGATTTTTTATGGGATAAAATTCAAACACGAAGTTGAATTTTTTTTAGGACGAACGAACTAATTAGGAATGCCATCATGGGACGAACGAAGTAATTAGGAATGCCATCATGAATCATGATATGTGGACTCTTGTGATGCCAGCATGGTCGGGTGAACAAAGGTTGTTTCATTAATCTGGAACAAAGGTTGTTTCATTAATCTTCCTCATTTTTCATGTGTAATTTTCAAGGGAAATATTAACACAAAGATCTTGTGGGAATCATTTTACTCCATTCAAATTTAGCTTGTTTTACATTAGTAGCTTCATCATTTCGCTTATGCTTATACTTATAAGCCAACTTTTTAATTTTAAAATTTAATTTTGGAGTTGATTTTGTAGTTTTCTTTATCATAGTTTATTTACAACATTTGTTTTTGAATCGCTAAGGACACATATGTAATGCATGATTAACTGAGTTTTAAATATTACAAAATTAAAAAATAGATTTACACTTTAAAAAAATTCCATTTTTCAAGTTCATAATAGTTATACTTAATTAATTTTCGCATCAACCATACAAACGGCTGAATCGAACTCAGCCTGAGTTTGCGAGGACAAAACCCAAAAATTGGTAGGATTGAAAAAAATGCACTCAAAATTCCAAAATTTTCTTGCCCAGCCTGCTTCTACAAACTTCTAGTATGTCAAAAATACATATCTAGTACATTGACTACAATGTGCACATGACACAAATTCATCGTATCAGCCATTTTTATTCCGCAGATGGAAGGGCTTTTTTCACATCTTTCTCAGAGACAGCACCATAAAAACATAATCTTGTATCTCCTCCTCGAACTTTCTGATCGAGATAGCCCTTGTATAAGTCCCAGAACTCGTTGCTGCATGGTGATGCCAAAAAAAATTAGAACAATGCCAATGGTTGTGCATTTTTTTTCTTTTTGTGGTTAAAATATTGTTGTCAATATACTACCTGACTTGTGGCAACGTGAATAAGGTAAATGACTTTGCATCTCTCTGCATGTCAAGTACAACTAGTTTCACCCGTGACAGAGATAATGCTTCCATGTCAATTAGCTTCTTGATCCTGAACAGGAAAAAAATTGTGAGATAAAGTTAATAACAGAATAAGCATGCAGTACTACTGCAGGAAGCACGTCATTTTTGCTGATATTTAACAAACAAGGAAGAAACCAGATCACTTTTTGCACTGTCTTGAACATATATTTTTCTCCATTAGGCTCTTCACACTAAAATTAGCTCACTTTCCTAACATCACTAGCAGAAGCATTTACTTTATGCTTACCATAAGACATGAACACCAAATGTTTCTAGATACAATCTAATCATAAAAAATTTCGACTTCAAACAATGATCTAATGTTTCATGTTTTCTCAAGTAAAATGCTGAAAAAGTTGGCATATAATGATGGCATAGTTGACATTTTGATGTGGTTCCAACGACATGCAGAAAGCTCCAAACAAAATGAAGGGTATAAATGACCAAGTTAGAACTGTCATCTAATCTTTCTAGGGTTTTCTTTGTTGCAGTCATAGTAAAGCTGTAAAGCCCCTTCAGTGGTACTGTCTCTAAGAAGACATGAATGACCTAGCCTGGCTATGGAGTTGAAAGTAACTGAAAATTTCTCTTCTGTTGAACAAAACATGACAAAGATAAAGATAAAATTTCCAAGAGCCACCCTTATTTCACAATAGAAATTTATTCATAAAAGCGAGATATCACATTTCCTCACAACCATAATATGCCAATATGCCTATGGTATCGTGTTGTCACACGAAAGAGATTAGCGAAACACTCCTGTGCAAAGGAGAATGCAGGCAGGGAGATAGATGGATAATAGTATTCAAATTTTGGCTTGATGATCTGAATATGTAACTTTATCAATCCGCTTTTTATTATTTCTGTTGGATGGCAGAGAAAAGCTAAACAAATTTGCTTGAACTGTTATCTGCTTGACATGACTGTTAACAAAGCTTCATCATTCATTCTTCTCTAATTAGTGATTTAGCGTACACTGATATGCTAAAAAAAATCCATGGAATATAGCTATAAGTAATAAGAGCTAATCATTTATTTTCAACATATCGTGATTTTTCTTGAACATATTAGCTTATTCAGAAGCTGCTTTCAGAAGAATAAAAATATTACAGGTGCAACATAGGAAAATTTGGTTAGTTTATATCCTTTATGTTGTGAATAGGATACATAAAAAAACACTTACTAATACTTCAGACTATAATTTAATGCAAAATTGGTCTTGAATCAGCGATTTATTAAGGCCCCATTGTATGCTCATCAAACATAATAGGAATATGAGACGGGTGGATGCATGAACAGGCAATATCACATACCTGCTTGGTGTACCGCAAGCAATATTAACTCGAGTTTTAAGCAACGCAACCTGCAAAGAAAAATTGGAATTAAGGTAGAAACAAAAACAGTAGGAAGCGGTTCCCTTGAAAAAAACACTAGGAAGCTGGAGGCTAAAAGCAAAGAACAACTGAATTTACACAATACAACATTGTCGTCTGCAATTCAGCAGAACTATTACATGACCAAAGCACACAATTATACTAAAAAGTAACAAATATCAAATCAAGAAAAAAATAATGAAGTGCAAAATCAATACAAGAAACCTTATCATTTCAACACAACATGGGCTATGACTTAATTTTCTTCTCTTCCTAACATAGTGATGCATGATCAGTACTCAACTAGAAAAAAGAGGTGACAAAATGTTGTATGGAGTATATCCTTATATCAACATAGAGTTCCCAAAATTAGTCACTATGTTACACTGCAGAAGCATGATCACTTTTATATTTCCATTAAAACTGCAGAAGCTACACTGTAAGTGAGCATTCCAAACAACAGTGTTGTAGGGCTAGGTCATAAGGCAGCAGCATTATCATTTCAGTCATGGTAGAGAGTGGATGAACTGCAACCTTTGGTTTTGGTATGACTAAACAAAATGCAGTAACCTAATGCCACCCAAAATTTCCAACTGAGACAATACAAACCTGCTCCTCCACTTTCATGTGCTTAGCAAAGAGCTTAACAGGGCGGCACTCTTTAGTAAACATCTTTAAACCCCTGCAAAGTACACACCAACTATCGTGTCAACAGAACATGATCAATTATTTAGAACAAATCAGAATAATTTGGCGATATCGAGATAGACGCAACATCATATCCTGTCAATTCTCTACGGACTCGACATAAGGACACAACGCAAAACGATGTGAACCATTCGCAACAAGTTTCTACTACCTAAGAAGCTCCAACGATCTCAGAGCAGCTGAGCAGATAACCAGGAGCGCCGGGCTGCCCGCGTCCACGGCGCCGCCCTCAAGCTCCCCCTCACAAAGCTCCTCCTTCCAAGAGGAGCCAAAGGCCCCTTTCACATGGTCACCGAATCCCTCCACGTCCTGGCTCGCCCCCTCCGCGAGCGGCACCATGCATCCCTCTGCAAATCAACAAAGCTGGTAATCATTCATGGCGCCAAGAAGCATCTCTGGACTCTGGTGTGGGTAGGGTTTACCGGAGTAGGCGTCGAGCTCGAGCGGGGAGAGGCGCATCTTGGCGGCGCGCTCGAAGCTGCGGAGGAGGAACTCGAGCTGCCGCGCAGGGGGCATCTCGGCCGACAGGAGGACGCCACCGGCGGCGGCGGCGGAGGCGGATTGGTCCGCCTTGGAGGGCGGCGGCGGCTTCTTCTTCTTCGCCTTCGTGGAGACGGGATTGGTGGGGTTCTTGGCGAGGGTTTTGGTGGGTTTGTGCGGCTTCTTCCGCTTGCGGGTGGCGGCGGCGGGCGGCCGGGGCTCCGCCGGCGACATTCCGGCGTGGGTGGGTTCCGTGGCGACGGCGGTTCTGTTGTTAGGGTTTTAGGCTCAGCCCCTGCTCGCTGCTCTCGTTAAGGAAAATTCCCCATCGTAATTTGGCGGTTGGACGCTCAAAAATGAATAATTTTAGACTTTCAAAAATAAAAATAATTTTGGGTTTCTTTATTGGAAAAGGAATAAGATTATAGTTCAGCGGTCGACTGAATTACCTTCAAACTAAATATTAGATGTTTTACGCTCTCAATTATTTATATCGGACGAATTACCGCTGGCACTGTTATGAGTTGTTTTAACCTAGAGCTTGCACATGGGGCAATTCAATCAACAAAAATAATAACAATAATTTGTAGGGCCCACCTGTCATCTATTTTCATCTCTCCCTCAATCTCTCCTCTCCACCATCTCTTTCCTGCTCTCTCAAGCTCATAATGAGGGACGGATAGAGGAAGCAAGAGAGGTGTGCCTCGGGATGGGGACGAAGGCCAATGGCGGAGGCGAGGCGAGGCCCCCTCTCTTTTCATCTCTCGAGCAGTTGGTAATAGGGACGACGGATGGCTAGAGAAAGCAGGGCTTAGGATGAGATTGGCAACCGAGGCTAAGAATTGGGCGGCGGAGGTACCTAGAGGTGAGACGAGGCCCCTCTCTTCAGTCGCTGGGAATGGGGTTGACAGACAACTGTGGAGGTGAGGCTTGGTATTACGGCAATGGCTGGGGTGAGGCGGCCATTGGAGGAGGTGGCTGGAGGCGAGGTTCGGCATGGTTCTAGCGAGTGTGGTGGGTGTGGCAGCGTGGATCTGGGGCGGCACATGATCCTAGATTGTTGCCTCCTTCTATGGCCCCATCAACACCATCCTCATTGACGAGGTTGACAGCGCCACTGACAGCTCTACACCAACCATGTTGACGTCCCCGGCAACGACCACCCCCGCATGAAGCGTGCCTCCGTCCTGGCTGCTCCCACCTCCACTCGCGACAACAACGGCATTAGAGCTCTGGCGCCTCTAGCGTTGGGCGGAGCTACGCTTCCACTGCCTCGTCGCCGAGGCTGACAAGGCCTACCGTGAGTCTGTGACTTCCACTACACTGCTTGCGTCATCAGCAAGGATCATGTGGTCCTCACCTCCCACCGCTTGTACCCACACTTCACCACCACTACCTCTAGAAATTGTGTGCCTTGTCCTACCCCTCCACGTTCAACATTCTCGTCGTCCTCCCGGACCTCCGTGCGGACCTTCCCGGCTTTGCGTCACGGCGGGAGCACAACACGTGTGGATGTAGGGTGGCAACACCGGACAACGCACGCTGGGGAGGGGTATTAGCTTGAGGGAGATAAATGACAGGTGAGTCCATACACTTTATTTTAATCTTCTTTGCTGATTGGATTGCCACGTTGATGTCACGTGTGCAAGCTATTGGTCAAAACCACTAAAAACAATGCTGGGGTAATTTGTCTGGTATGAATAATCGAGGATGTAAAATGTCTGGTATTTGAGTTTATGGGGTAATTTGGTCGATCGTGATAGTTCCATGTGGGTAATTCACTTTTTCCTTCTCTGTTTAATACTTCAACCATCCCAAAATATAAGAACCTAGAACCGGATGAGATATTTTCTAGTAAAATAAATCTACAGCTAGGAAATGTCCCATCCAGTTTTAATTTTTTTTATATTTTGGCCCATTCGGTCCTAAGTTTTTATTTATTTATATCTGTCAAAAAGGTATGATGTAACATAAATTCTTCCTCAGCATAGTATAAAAAAGTGATTTTTTTCTCATAACAATACCACAGTCATCACTGTTCGGCATTTGAGTTGAATTGTCAGCTAAAAATCGCTTCATCTCTTCCAGCAATATCAGATAGCCTTTGCACAATAAGGCTATGTTCGGCAGCCATTTGTTGCCACCTTACCTTCCTTAGTAAATGGCTTTCTAAACTTGTACGCGTGTGTTTTGAAAAAATATTCTATAAGAAAGTTGCTTTAAAAATCATCTTAATACATTTTTAAAAAAAATAGCTAATATTTAATTAATATTATACTAATGAGTTGCTCCGTTTTACACGCGTGAGGTATCCTATATACTTATATAGTTCATCCCTACTAAGTGTAATTCATCTAGTTTTCCCAACATCATCCACCAAACACAACCTAAGTACCAATACCAACTTTACATGACCCTTCATATTTATCGATGGGAGGAGGAGGGATTGAGCGTGGCTGTAGCCGAGAGAGCATAAGGAGGTTAACCCGGAGTAAGTTGTAACACACAACTTCGCATCTTATAAGAGGAGAGCACTCGCATAAACCAAATGGTTGGGGAGACATGACTTAAACCTCCTCTGTAATGCATATGAGGTCTTGATCTTGTTTTCTATGTGATTGCTTAGGGTTCTCATAGTGGTGGAAGTGTATTGACCGTGAATACACGGGAGAGTATATCCACATCCTCATCATATGATGATGAGGAAGTGGTGTTTAGGGTTAATTCCGTAGCTGCAGGAGAGGATGATAACTGGGATCTTATCGGTAGGTTACATGTATTTTTATAATCTTTAATCACTATCTATCAAACTATAGTTTGATGGACTATATAAAGTTGGGCAACTTGAAATGGTAATGTAGAAACTACCATTATGAAATTACACAAGTATCAACTTCTCTCCTTGGCTAGATTTAGAACAACTATAAGCATATTTTTTTATCATAATTAACACGTAGAGCTACGTAAGATGATGTGTTGAGCACTTGAGCTAGATGCGGAAGAAAAACCTTTTCCAATATTTCGTGGAACTAGCCCTTTACATTTCAGGCATAGATAAATTATTTTCTGTTTTATTAAGAGCAAGTCTAATAGAGCAGCCCACTCCTTACTCCAATTTCTTATACATCATCTTTACACAATTGTAGAGACACCTCATACAATCAATGGGGCTATAGTACTATACATTACATAGGGATTATTTTATTCTAAATAGGCTACATATCTATCCTAGCTATCTTCTCCTTCATCAGCTTGTGCAAGAAACCGGTCGTGGCACCAACGATTGCCCTATGTCTTTCCAACCAAAGAGATCGAAGACTTGCTGCAAAAAGTTAGATCAAAATATCATGATGAATGCTTTGCTGAGGAAGATTGTATGAAAGCAACGATACAAAGGACAAGCAACTGCTTCTAAGTGAAGCTCCATCACCATGGCTCGTAGAGCCTCACTAGATCTAAACATCTTTTTTTATGCAATGGCTAGCTATGACTGATGTTGCTGCCCGCGATAAACATAAACGACGGAACTACGAGCATCATCACCGCTCGAGACAAACCTGACTTAAAGGAGATGGCTACGAGCCAAGCGCCGCTGCCTCCCGTGGCAAACATGAATGAGGCGACCACTAACGCTGCCGCCGACGAACCGGAGATCAGCGGTGTCAAAGACATCGAGCACTCCTTTTCGCTGCCTTTTTTCTCTACTTTTATCCACTCATGGTGCCATTTTGCCCATCTTCTTGTAGTTCATATGCAGTTCCGGTGATAAGTTAATCACCAGTTTGCGTTCTCTCACCTCCTCTCTTCCCTTCGGTGCATCGTTCGAGTCGATCTACGTATAACCATTGTCGTCAATCCTTACCGTTCTATTGTACATGCTCTAGAAGAGAGATGCCATTTTCAATAATAATTTTCTTGAGAGGGAATAAGACTCCGAGATAAAAGAAAAAAAAATCAGATTATCAATTAGGTACTACTTCCGTTCTAAATTACTTGTCGCTTTAAGTTTTTTTTAACGTTTAATTATTCGTCTTATTAAAAAAACTATTAAAAAAATTATGAAATTATTATTTATTTTGTTTATGACTTGCTTTACTATCAAAATTATTTTAAGTATAATTTATCTTTTTTATATTAGTACTAATTTTTCAAATAATAAGATGAATGGTTAAACGTTGTAATAATAAGTCAAAGCGACCACTAATTTGTCACATAAGTGGTAGCCCCTGAAGCAACGGGCGGCAAGGCAAAGTGCCCTAGCTTGTTGGACCGACCGACCGAGTGACCTGAACCTGTTCGCGGTCGCACCCAAGAATCACCGACCGACCCACCTTATCACTCGTCCTCTTCCTCGACCCAAAAAAAGCCCAAAACCCAAATCCCCACGGCCTCCACTCCCCCTCTCCTCCTCCGCCGCCGCTGCTGCAGAAGATGATGAACTCAAGTAAAATGGGGACGATTAGAATCATTAGTTACCATAACACAATCAATTAATTATTCAGTGTTCTCCGTAACACAATCAATCCATGTGTGCTGTATTCTGGTATTTCTCTAATTGGTTTCTGAATGAATTTTATCACTTGCATTAATGAACACATACATCCATCAATCCATGCATGCTTGTTTTCCCCCAAAAATCGTTCAGGATTTGTATTTGGATTTGAAATTTGTGCGGAATCTTGCATGGAAAATGCAGGTAGTACATCAGCTGTTGAATCTGTCACAAACCTTCAGGCAAGAACACCACCCTCTCCCAAATCCGGTGGCGCCTGAGACCGGGGGCGCTGGCATTAAAGCAGGCAAGCGCGGCGGCGGCGGCGGCGCGAAGCCGCCGGCGACGAAGAAGAGGAGAAGCAAGCACGGGTTCCTGGGTGTCCACCGGCGCACGTACGGGCGTGCCGTGGTCGGCCGAGATCCAGGACAATGTGATCAAGGGGTCCCGCTTGTGGATCGGGACGTTCGATATGGCGCCGGAGGGTGTCAGGCGACACCGACAACTTTCGGCAAAATCTATAGCAAAACTACTTATCTATATGTTATAACATCATGATCTAAGCATAATTAGCATACTATGACATTGATAGACACGTTATGACACCAACGAATCGATTTTCTTGATCCGCCACTGGTTGGAGGCCGCGCTCGCCTATGACGCCGTCTCGCAGGCTCTACGGCCTCAACGCCAAGGCCAACTTCGCCGCCGGCGAAGACCTCCCTCCGCTGCCGCTGGCGCCGGCGCCCGTGGCGATGCCCTATGCAGCTCCACCAAAGCGGCCAAAGAAATGCAACACCGCCATGGCGCCGCCGCAAGCCATGGATACTCCGGCGGCGGCAGCAGGTGGCGTGGAGTTGACAAGCCTACTATATATGCAGCGTGGCGGCGCAGGCGCAGGAGGTAAGCGACGTACGGGGGTGGGAGTTCATCCAGGAGCTCCTCCTCCTCCTCGGCGGCGGCGTTCCGCCGTTGGACTACCCCAACGGCCAGGAGCTTGTCGGCGCCGATCTCTGGAGCTTCTCAAGTTCTGATCGACCAATTATAAGGTATGTACGTGTAAGCATGAGTTCATCAGTGACTCACTGATCGATGCTAAATTATCTAAGCATGCAGATTAGTGAGTAAATTGCACCCAAGGTACAACTTAACATGTGGGTGTAATATAGTGCAAGAACTTGAGAATTGAACGTTCGAGTGCAACAACTTGATAAGTGGGTATGTTTTAGTACAAGAACTTGACTATTTAGTATTTTGGTGCATCAATTTAGTTAAGCATATACTAGGTGAGTTTTTCTCGCGATGTCAATATACCATTACATAGCAATCCTACAGATGTTACCTTATAATATTGAATTTAATCTTTAAGAATTATACTGCACATCAATTACCTTTATGAATTATTGTTTTCTTCACCTTTCCAAATCTCAACTGAAATATAATAATTTCTACATTCAGTTTAATTGACTTTCAGTTATTAGTTATTAGGATAAAAATATAAATATGCTTATATACATATCCACACTAGTATAATGTTAAAATAATACTTAAAAATTGAATATGTATAAAAAAATGCTCCAAATAATTAAGTTGTCGCATAACTTCTGAACTTATTGTATCAAAATTATACATAGCTAAAGTTGTTATACTAAATTGCACATATCTTCCAAGTTGTTGCACTCATTCTTAAGTTCTTGGAAGATATACACCGTGGGTGCAATTTACTCCAGATTAGTAATTAGCCTACTAGTATGAGATATTAGTTACTTAATTAATTAGTGGCATATGTATGCAGATTATATTAAGTGTGTACGTGTGCCTCTGCTAGTTGGTAGTAGTATCTTGCTTTCGTAATATATGATTCGTGGTTGGATCGATCGTACTATCACCGGTGCATGCTAGCGCCAAATATATGGATTATGAACCTCTCTTCTTGTATATTATATAAATGCTTGTAGTATTATTAACTCATGTGATGTCTTGTGAAGAATTTGATTGCTGGAGGCCTTTTTGTTCCTTACCCCAGGCAATGGCCGTCTGGCCGTTTACGTTGTGTATGGAAAAAAATGTTTTATTCTAATATACTGATTTGCAATCTTTTTGCACGCTCGTGAAAAAAAAAAAGATTATTGGAGGCCTATTTCAAGTCATCACGTTAGATATATAATTTTATCATGCTTGAAAATAAAAGGGTGAATAGTCAATACGGTCCCTAAAATTTCGCTTTGGGCTCAATTTAGTCCTCGATGTTTCAAATCGTCCAAACGAGTTCTCTAAATTAATCATTTGGGTTAATATAGTCTTTGGACCCAAAAAAGTGCCACGTGAGCACGCCAAATCATCCTTGCATGCAACGGTATGATAAAAATGACCATTCTACCCTTATATACCATATAGAAAAGAAAGAAAAGACAAAAAAAAATAATAGGCCAGCCCAAGCCTAGCATTGTTATGGATGGGTGGCCGACAAAGGAATTACACGATCAATGCTTGGCTACAGCAATCATAAGTGACAATTCTAAAACGATCATACACATGTAAAACATTTATCTTCTTTTTTTTCTTTTATATATGGTATATAAAGGTAGAATGGTCTATTTCATTCATACCTCTGCATGCGAGGATGATTTGGCGTGCTCATGTGGCACTTTTTGTGGATCCAAGGACTATATTAACTCAAATGATTAATTTGAAGGATTTGTTTGGACTATTTGAAATCTCAAGGACTAAACTGAGCCTGAAGCGAAACTTCAGGGACCATATTAGCTATTCACCGAAAATAAAACTTAGGTATCAAATAGTTTCCCTAATCCGTTAGTCACTAGGTATTTCAAGGTATCAAATAAAATTTAGGTATCTCGTTGTACTTTTCTAATATCCGTAAAATTTCTCCGTCACATATCACATATGTATGATGGAAAAACAGAAGGATACCATATGATGCTTGGCAAGTTAATTAATACAGAGAAGCACGGTAAAAATGGGCATTAGTAGCTTACCTTATTGTATCTTCATCGTCTGATCTAAGATGGATGGTCCAGGTGATCAACCGCTACAGTGTTCTGGCATATATACTAGTAAAAGTTGTAAAATTAGAAAGCTATGTAACATTTCCATATTTTTTCTAGAAATGAAAGAGGGCCATATGCATGTGTTTTCTCTGCAAAAGCTAGTGCAGGTAGAAAGCTCACAGCTTGTCGTGAAAACAGAGATCAGTTGATCAGGATCTATAGTTCAGCTGAAAGAAGAAGTTCAGACAGACAGAATTTACCAGGCGGCAACATGCCAACAATGTTTCTGTTTACTAGGGTTATCTAATCGTGGACATTAGAGCTATCATCCATAATCACACAACGTGTTATCACCCAAAAATCACTAAATACAAACTATATACTCCCTCCGTTTGTAAATATTTAACGCCGTTGACTTTTTAAAATATGTTTGACCGTTCGTCTTATTAAAAAAATTTAAGTAATTATTAATTCTTTTCCTATCATTTGATTCATTGTTAAATATACTTATATATATACATATAGTTTTACATATTTCACAAAAGTTTTTAAATAAGATGAACGGTCACACATATGCTAAAAAGTCAACGGTGTTAAATATTTAGAAACGGAGGGAGTATTAGGGAGCGGCTGAGCGCGCCAAATAGTGTAGTGCTATTAAAACAATAGTCTTTTGCATATGTAAGAGCAGAGGATCTGATACGTAAAAAAAAGAACCGGCTCATCTTCAATTAGAAATGTATCGTGCACATAGTATATAGATGACCTTGTTTCGATTCATATGCATGCATGAGGATTAATATGGTTTTGTTTGGTTTGAAGCCTAACCATGTCGCCTAAAATAATGCTATTAAAAGAGATGTTTAATTGGTAAACCATATGCAACAATGGTTCTTGGCATATGTAAGAGCAGAGGATCTGCTTTGTTGTAAAAAGGCTCATCTTCTGTTGCGAATATATGAAATAGACTCTGTCACGAATACATGAGCATTAATATAGTTTATTTGGTTTCACTACTGGAGAAGTGATCTTTGCTGGGTAGGGGCACCGGAGCTCCGTTGCCAGCGGCGCTGCCTCTGTCCAGATCTGACAAGGAGGACCGCGAGCAGCGTCTATGGCGACGGCGGCGGTGGAAGAGATCCATGTCATCGCCACCGTGTCACCCCTCCACCCAACCGAGTGCCGCCACTGGCCTTCCCTTCTGTAGCTCGAGCTCAGCCGATGGAGGAGCAACTCGTCTTGCTGATAAAGGAGGCGTCGGGCCTTGAGCTCCGCCGCTGTCGGCCCCGAGCTTCATCGCTGTCACGCATCTTGTCTCTCTACCAGGAGAGAGGAAGAAAAGAGATAAAAGGGGAAGAAGTAAAAGTGACATTTCACAAGTGGAATTAGACGTAGGTTGACAGAAAAATGGATGTGAGTGATATTGTTTTAATTTTCTCAAATTCCAATAGCATGTAACTAATATCGTAAATAGTAATAACATTTTTCTAATATACCAAATTTATTTACAGTGGCACGATCAAATTAACCAAAGAATCATTGGGTACTAGCGACTAGCATCGGGCGGCAAGGCAAACTGCCCTAGCTGGTTTGACCGACCGAGGTACCCACCTTATCACTCGTCCTCCTCCTCGACCAAAAAAAGCCCAAAACCCAAATCCCCACGGCCTCCACGGCCTCCACTCCCCCTCCCCCTCCGCCGCCGCCGCCGTCGCCGCCACCACCGCCACCGCCCATCCCCGCCCGCATCCGCATCCACATCCGCATCCTTCCCTCACCTCGATCCCCGCCCTCCACATAGCCCTAGAACCCACTCTGCCCGCCGCCCCGGCGAAACCCTAGCAGCCTCGTCCGGGAGGGGCGGGGGGTGGGGGTGGGGGAGGGGAGAAGCATCGGGGGCCCTCCGGCGAGGAGGAGAAAACCAGCTTCGGGGAGGTGAGCGAAGGAGAGGGGAGGCAAGATGAGGATCATGATAAAGGGCGGGGTGTGGAAGAACACGGAGGACGAGATCCTCAAGGCCGCCGTGATGAAGTACGGCAAGAACCAGTGGGCGCGCATCTCGTCCCTCCTCGTCCGCAAGTCCGCCAAGCAGTGCAAGGCCCGCTGGTACGAGTGGCTCGACCCCTCCATCAAGAAGGTATGTGCATATCCCACTCCCCCTCGTGATCTGTCTGCTCTGTTAGAGCTGCATTTCTTGCTCACTGATTTAGATTTAGCGCATGAATGAGTTTTTCACATGAGATGTTACAGCGTGATTAGGGGAAAAAATGTTGTTTAATGTGGTATACTGTTTGCATTCTTCGTTGTATTTTAGACGTTAAGATGGATGTTATAGTAAATTGTCCGTGAGATCAGCAATGTCGAGACAAAATTAGATTTAGATTAGCGCATGAATGACTTCTTGACATGAGATGTTACAGCCTCAATAGGGGAAAAAGTGTTGTTTAATGTGGTATATACTGTTTGCATTCTTCGTTGTATTTAGACCTTATAAGATGGATGTTATAGTGAATTGTCCATGAGATCTTATTCAATAAAACATGGTTTCCTGCATTTCAAAATCTAGTTGGATGTTTCTGTAACGACATGCCGTCACCATGTTCCCTGATCTGTCAGCCTGTTTGGTCCTGAGCCGCGTGGTTCGAGCTGCATTTTTTGCTCACTGATTTAGCGCATGAGTTAGTTCTTGACATGGGATGTTACCTTAGGGGAAAAAATGTTGTTTGATATAGTATACTGTTTGCATTCTTTGCTGTATTTAAAAAAAATGTTGCCACTCGCTACAAGTTATTTCTGGAGCATGGAAGTTAAGACTTTAGAGTAGAAAATTCTGTTGTGTTTAAGAAATCTTATTCAAGTAGAAATTTATCAGGTCCTAGAACCTTTCCATGTTTGGTGAACTTAGGAATTTCATCACCCGCCACCTCATGATTTGTGGTTCTGTAAAAATACTATTCTATATCTCACTTCCATCTGAGCACAGGGCCCATACTAGCAGTGGGTCACATTCCACTGCACCAGAACTTTTGAGTGAATTAGAACTGAACACTTCGCAGTAAATGATCTTTCGTCAAATTAGTTCAAACTCACATATACAGATTTCATGATTACATTTGGAATCACAAATTCAGGACCCACTTTAGACATATGGGACTATGACTCTGAGGACGTAGGCTTTGTATATTAACAATTCCTACATGATTAAAAAGAAAAGTAACAATAGTATTAGTATCTTTCTGTTAAACAATAATCTGGGTCATATTAGTAGTGTGGTTTAGAACTGTTCTTTACATGTATATTAATTTTCTCAGTTTGCAACACATGCTAATATGCTGCTTAAAAAGTAAAAGAAGGGTTGCTTACTAGACGTGGGTTTTATTTTATCTGGCTATATATCTTGTTTAGATATTTCCCAGTATTTTTGTCTACTTTACTGAAATGTACTCAATAGTTTTGGACCAATATATAAAATATTATCAACATATTCCTTCCATTCCTCTAGTTATGTTCTCATCAACATATTCCTTCCATTCCTCTAGTTATGTTCTCCTCATGCCATATTGCTGCAAGCATACACTGCTTTTGAAGGGCTGATGGTGTGTCTATTGGTGGTAAATTTACCATATGGAACTAATGCTTAATACAACTATCTCTTTGTGAATGCCAGAACGATGGCACATTTAAACCATGCTGCTACATCATTATGTTGCCAATTGACACTGCAATTATGAAAATTCTCTGATGTTAAACCCTCAACATTCTGTGATTTGATTGAAATAAGTGCTTTTGTACGTGTTGTATCTTGTTTGCCATTCTATGAACCTAAATTGTTCAAATTATTGTATAGCATTTGGTATGCCCTTTTTGCTCAGTCTGGATAATTTCGTCTCATGATATGTCATTAACAATATATCGCATTTATTTCAATTATTGGTTCTATTTGAGCATAACCAATGGCACTTGCAGATTTGTCACACCAACTATTATTCTCTCATTTTATTTTCTGTGCTAACTCTTTTTTGTTGATGGCAGACCGAATGGACAAGGGAAGAGGATGAGAAGTTACTGCATCTTGCTAAACTCATGCCTACGCAGTGGAGGACAATTGCACCTATTGTTGGTCGAACACCATCTCAGTGCCTTGAGCGTTATGAGAAACTTCTTGATGCTGCCTGTGCAAAGGATGAGAATTATGAGCCTAATGATGATCCAAGGAAGTTACGGCCTGGTGAGATTGACCCGAACCCCGAGTCAAAACCTGCACGTCCTGATCCTGTTGATATGGATGAAGATGAAAAGGAGATGCTTTCTGAGGCAAGGGCTCGCTTAGCTAACACCAGGGGTAAAAAGGCAAAGCGGAAGGCAAGAGAGAAACAACTTGAAGAGGCAAGGCGACTTGCCTCACTGCAGAAAAGGAGAGAATTAAAGGCGGCTGGTATTGATACACGGCAGAGGAAGAGAAAGAGAAAGGGTATCGATTATAATGCTGAGATTCCTTTTGAAAAGAGGCCGCCTCCAGGTTTTTATGATACTGTTGGTGAGGACAGGCCACTTGAGCATGTACAGTTCCCAACCACTATTGAGGAGCTTGAAGGTAAGAGAAGAGTAGACATAGAGGCACAATTAAGAAAACAAGACATTGCCAGGAACAAGATTCTCCAGAGGCAGGATGCTCCTGCTGCAATTATGCAGGCAAATAGACTCAACGATCCAGAAGCTGTCACAAAGAGGTCCAAATTAATGCTTCCACCACCCCAAATCTCTGATCATGAGCTAGAAGAGATAGCAAAGATGGGTAATGCTGGTGATCCTTCTTTAGTTGAGGAACTTGGCGAAGGTAGTACTGCCACAAGAGCATTGCTTTCTAGTTATTCCCAAACTCCAAGACTTGGAATGACACCATTGCGGACGCCACAACGAACTCCAGCTGGGAAGGGTGATGCTATTATGATGGAGGCAGAAAATCTAGCACGTCTAAGGGAGTCTCAGACCCCTCTTTTAGGAGGGGATAACCCGGAGCTTCACCCATCAGATTTCTCTGGTGTTACACCACGTAAGAAGGAAATGCAGACTCCAAATCCAATGGCAACACCTTTGGCAAGCCCTGGCCCTGGTGCTACTCCAAGAATTGGAATGACACCCTCCAGAGATGGAAGTTCTTTTGGTTTAACTCCAAAAAGTACTCCTTTCCGAGATGAGCTTCGCATAAATGAAGAGGTGGATATGCAAGATACTGCTAAACTTGAGCTTCGTAGGCAAGCTGAATTGAGAAAAAGCCTACGATCTGGGTTTGCTTCTATTCCACAGCCTAAGAATGAGTACCAGATAGTTATGCCACCTATCACGGAGGAGGAGAAGGAAGAAGCTGAAGAGAAAATTGAGGAGGATATGTCAGACAGGCTTGCACGAGAGAGGGCTGAGGAACAAGCAAGGCAGGAAGCCTTACTCAGAAAGAGATCCAAAGTTTTGCAGAGGAGCTTGCCAAGGCCACCGGCAGCTTCTATAGAAATTCTCCGACAAACTCTAATTAAGGGTGGTGAAAGCAGAAGCAGGAGCACCTTCGTGCCTCCTACATCACTTGAACAAGCTGACGAACTAATAAATGAGGAGCTTCTTCGGCTCCTTGAGCATGATAATGCTAAATATCCTCTAGATGAGAAAACTCAAAAGGATAAAAAGAAAGGAAGCAAGCGCCAGGCGAATGGGACTCCTTCTGTACCTGAGATTGAAGATTTTGATGAAGACGAATTAAAAGAGGTAGGTTTTCTTCCCCTCTTATTATATTAGTATTTTAGCAATGAGACATGCCTATTTTAATCTGTTAACATCTATTTGAAGTGACTGATAGACTCTACTCATGAATGCAAATTTTGTTGGATTAGTAATAACTTGAAATCCTGTAGTAATAACTTGAAATCCTGTGTGTGCAAGATTGATCAATGTTTATCTCTCACTGAACACATATAACATGTGCCTTAAAGCATCAATCCTAAATAATTTATGACTTCATGTAGCAACTTTTGTATTCTTACTCTTTGATTCTCAAGCAGCCAAAGTTTGAATTATCCTAATGGCATCAAATGTTCTCTGGAGGATAACTTGAATTAATGCTAACTTTATATGTTATACTGGAAAGATACCATGTAGCTGTGGGATCCATAGGATCATGTGCTTAGTTTTAAGAACGTAATGTTTGATCTGATTAGCACTATAAAGATATAACCATGTGCTTGGCATTGCAGGATCATGAATCTGTTTACATGTAGTACCCTTTTGGATACTTTGTATTTTGGTCTTTGGATAGTCAGAACAAAAAACTTCATTCCATAAAAAATTGCAATGCCTTATTTACGGTGCATCCTTTGGTTATTGAATGGCTCAGCCATTGTCTCCTTGGTATCATTGTTTGATGCAGTAGATGGCTAGAACATATGAGCTCATTTCACGTACTCAGCTTTGATGGGAACATGTTTCACAATGAATTGCCCATGTCGTTAATGATTCCCATAGTGACCCCAACAAAAGATCATGTCTTGTGTGGTGAGATGTGAAATTGCATCACATCATTGTGAAAATTTAATTGACAGTATGAAATCCGTGTTATGCCATTGTGAGAATTTCATCTGCATCAACTAGCAATCACATTGATAGCAAAGGTGATCTAGCTTACATGGGGCCTTCATTGTCAGTAGAGTAATGGGGTGGCATCATTTTATATTGGAAGACAATGCACATATAAATTTCCTTAGCATATAATCTCTGGACAGGGCACAGAGAGCTGAAGGTAACGCTTTCAAGTTTCAAGCCAATCTCCCAGACAATTTAAACGGAGATATTTTGTAGAGATGGACCTAGAAGCTATATTCTCTCATCTAGTCATTTCCATACATTGTCTGTGAAGTTATTTCTGTACATAACCTGTAGATTTTCATCAAGAACCTTCCATTTCGCATCTATTTTTTGTTTCTAGTCAGTTTGGCATATGGTCTATTTCCTGGGTTTCTTGGATTCTTTTGAACAGTACTTATATTAATGCTATACACAATCCGCATGCTGTAGCCAGTATTCAATTTTCTCAGGAGTTACTCAGGTTTTAGTGTACTACATCATACGCGATATATGGTCGGTTTTTAGTTGTCTCCATGGTTAGTTTATTGTATTGATAGTAAATGTGATATTGCTTGATGCTTACCGTGAAAAAAGCTACGATACTACCATAGTAATTGGGATCATCTGCAAGATATGACTTCATATTATTTCCAGTCTTGTGCCCCTAATTTATTTATGTAATGGTGCAAGTTAATCCATATTGCGTCATTTATTTGTTCACAGGCCAATTCTATGCTTGAGGAGGAGGTTCAATACCTTCGTGTCGCCATGGGACATGAAAGTGAATCTTTGGAAGATTTTGTGAAAGCACATGATGCATGCCAAGAGGACCTTATGTTTTTTCCAAATAACAACAGCTATGGTCTTGCCAGCGTTGCTGGAAATTCTGATAAGATAGCTGCTTTGCAATATGAGTTTGAAATTGTGAAGAAGAGAATGGATGATGAAGCTAAGAAGGCTTCGCGGCTTGAGCAGAAAATCAAGCTTCTGACACAAGGATACCAGGTAGGCTTGGGATGATGCACCATAAGCATTGCAACATGTCTATATTAGCATTACCGATAACATGGCTTCATTACTCTTTTATCTATCTCCCATTTTGTTGTATTGAGAATGCAGTATTTGAAATTTCATCCCAAGGCTAAAAGACAAATGTTGTGTTTGCTTTTACCTGCCATTTAACATTTCCTACTAAACAGTGTCTTTTTCACTTGATACTGATTTTGTTCTCTGATTGCATGTTAATTCTTACTTTTTATGACCTTTTGTTATGCTGATGTCGAACATACCATTTGATTTTTTAGGTACGAGCTGGTAAACTCTGGTCACAGGTTCAAGATACATTCAAGCAGATGGACACTTCAGCAACAGAGCTTGAATGCTTTCAAGAGCTGCAGAAGCAGGAACAGATGGCTGCATCTTATCGTATAAGAAATTTGACTGAAGAAGTAAACAAACAGAAAGCATTAGAACGGACTCTCCAAAGCTGCTATGGTGATCTGTTAACTAGTTACAAGAGGATCCAAGAGCAGCTTGAGGAGCATAAGAGGCAACTGATGATACAGGAGGAAATGGAAGCACAGAAGCGTGCTCAGGAGGAGGAAATGGAAGCACAGAAGCGTACGCAGGCAGAGGAAGAAAAAGAAGCGGCGAAAGCTGAAGAGGAAGCAAGAAAGATGGATAGGGCTGCTGATGAAGAAGCGGCAGGAAGCAAACAAGTCAATGAGGATCAGATGGATGTTGACAACTCTAATGCTGATGGTGATGAATTCGTAGGTCCGATTCCCCCAGGACCAGGTACTCAAGGTGACGACAATGTGGTGGCGGTCGAAGAGAACTCTAGCTCGCAGGGCGGTGATACTGCTACCACGGAAGATGGATCTTGTGGCATGATCGACGCATCAAAATCAGGAGGTCAGGATCACATCGACAGCAAGGATGAACTTCCCACTGTTGGTGCCAGTCTAGATGATGGAAGTGCTGCTGCATCTTCTGATCAAGATGTCTCAACTGAGGTGAATGCCACTGTCCCTGAATAGAATGTCATTTCTTGTACTTCATCTTCGAGGGCGGCACAAAGAAAGCTAAGAGGGACGGATACCTTGAGAAAAAAAAGAAGAGGCAAATTGAATGTCCAAAGCTGTGCACTGAATTTTTATTCGCTGCTTGATTGTTAGTGAACGACAAAATGCGGGACTAAGCTTGTTGTACAATGTTAATTTTGTCAATTCCCATTGAGGACTCAGCTCTTAGAATTGCTACGAAAGCATGTTAGTTCGATGTACTATCTGAGAAATTGAACTTGAAAAAAGAAAAAAGAAACAATGCCGATAGATGTGAGATCTCTAATTATTTCTGCAAAGATCATTAGGTCTAGACGTCTGTCCTATCCTATATAGTTTATGCCCTTAATGTCCCACTTAATGTAGTTAATGTGATTTTGCTACCATAATATACATCCTCCTTCCAACTGCTGTGTGAGACGAAGTGAGACCGACTTTCCCGTTTAGTTTATGTAGGGGGTGAACTAACAAGTATATGATATGAGACAAATGGATTTCAGATTTCTTGAAGAGGAGTTGGTGCCTCCAAAATAGGGGCTTTGGGAGTTCGAGGAACTATTCAAGGAACAAAGTCCTCCTTGCATCCGAGTTGAGTGGGACAGAAGATAGTGGCATAGGTGGCGACTGTGCAACACTGCTACAAAGGTGCCCGACTGCCGTCAGTAGCAGCTTGGGGATCCACCAATCCTTTGTGTTTGGCATGCAATGAGTATCTTCCTGGAATTACCACACCCATAGTGTAGTGCCCGAAGCAATGGCGATTCGCACTGGCATCAAGAATATGGCGACTGCTTTTCTGGCTTGTTCCTTTAAACATGTTAATCGTTTTGTCCAATGTTGCGGCATACAACCTACTATCTCGTTCTTCTGAGCTCTTGGCATGTAGTAGTATTGTCTTTCGAGATGAAATTGCGGAGTGTATCTGGGATGTGCTGCTCTGTATTGATGCTGCTTAATCAATTAAGTGCCGTGATTATCTTTTAAAATAATATAATTGTCCAGGCCTTCCAAGTCATTATTTCCTCTCCGTATATATACATACATAAATTTGGGCCGGCCCAACATACTCCACCTACCTAACCAACAGATTTGGCCCATTATATTGTTTTCTTTGGTTACCTCATCCTCCAAGTTTCAGTGCAAACGAGCTTCGCCGTTTCATTGTCTGCGGATCTACAAATTGCTGCATAAGAAGATCCAAAATTGGTGCACGTGTACGTATCACATCATCAGATTAACAATCTTTTTTTTGGATATTTTCTTTTCTCAATTTTATAATCGATCAATTCATAACTCATACTATTTACTGTTGGTATTAGAATTCTCAGGTTCATGATTACCACGTAGTGTTTGATCAAGCAATTTTTTTTGAGGCCAATTACTTCTGTTAGCAAATCTAACTTCCAACTGTCTAACGCCGAGTTCGGTTGAACAAATAGCTAGTACAACAACTTTCTCAATCGCTATGAGCACGCTTATTAAACTGCTATGTTTCGTGCAAAAGTTAAAATTCAATAAATTCATTTTTTTATATTTATAGTAACTAACACTCAATTAATACTACGCTAATGATTTGTTTTATTTGAAGTGCCACAGAAAATCCTAGCCCAAGACTCATGGTGATGTAGATCGATACCAAAACCAGAGATTTACATATATATACTGATATACAGTATACTGGCTCACAATAGACTCATCTGATTTGGTATATGATTATCTTTGATTAGGCGCAACCTCTATTTTCTACATAACAGGGTTTTCTATTGTTACGCAGCAACGTGCAGGGTTTTATTTGATTCGGCTGTGTTCGGTTGGTAATGTTGGAAACTAATCCCCCACGCACGTAAAACAGAGTGACTCATTAGTACATGATTAATTAAGTATTGATTTATTTTTTAAAATAAACCAATACTCTCTCTGTTCCAAAATGTAAGCATTTTTAACTATGAATCTGGACAAGCCAAAAGTTGCTACATTTTGGGATGGAGGTAGTATAATTTTTTAAAGCAATTTTCGTATAGAATTTTTTCTTAAAAATATACTGTTTAGTAGTTTGAAAAGTATGCACGTAGAAAATGAGAGGTTTGCTAAAGCACCCTGTTGTCTCATTCCTGTAGACTTGGAGAGTGCTACTTGAATTGAGACAGATAGGCAGTTTTGGCAATTTCGAGTACCGTTTTTTTCGAGAATCCAAGGAAAAAGACCGAACCACCGAAAAATCGGTTTTTACATGACTGCGACCATCTCTCGGTCAATTCGGTCTCGGTCCGAGTCTTTGGTTTTATTTCACCCACTGTAGTTTATGTCACTGTAATAACCGATAAAGTCCAGTCCAAACAGCAGGATTTTCTGCAAGGATCCTGTGGTGATATGGTGGCAGCGAAGATGCCGGCAATGACAGGAATCCAACATGTGAGAGCACGTGATTTCCTGGTACCTTACTAGCGACTTGCGCAACAGCACCGGGGTTACTCTTAAAGTTTGGTAGGGTTAGCCTTAGAATTCATTGGTAGTAATCCACTTCGGATCCGGCAATAAAACCAGAGGTGTACAGTAAAATGTGTCTGGCGCTACAGCGGAAGACAGTAATTTGTAGTAATTTACTGTAGCACGGTGCAAAATCGGCGAAAGATATTGCGCATAGTTACCATTCACCGATGTACTGTAGCAATCGCTCTCGCTCGTTCACTGTGAATTGGATGGCTAAAAATACTCCAAAGTCACAGCCCTGTAGCTCTCTGACTTTACACATGTGAAGTCAGAGGATCCAAATCCATATACTTCCTCTATCCTAGTATAGTTTTAGAATTGAAAGATCAAATTAGTAGAAAAAACGGACTAACTAAATGCTCTTCGTTAAATAGACGGGTTAGTGCGAAGGTAGACTGAGAGTAAGATGGGAAAAAAGTTTGAATAAAAAGTAGTTGGAGGAAAAAAATTGTAAATAGGACAATACTTATTATGGGACGGATGTAGTACTAGGGTGATTTCAGCAACAAACTAAACATGCCCATATATGCAAAAACTTTATCCTTGGTAGTTTTTACCTCTTTATAGGAGTATAGGAAAACAAGAGAAAACTAACATAGACTTTTTAGAAGGGAAGTATATACTAATATTTTTCGAGGTGCTGATGATGTGTCAAATCTGCAGTTCTGAAATACATAATGTCGACTTAATGTTGATTTGCATGGTTGCTGAACATCTTAGTTTGAGCCCTGGAATATCAGGACACTAGGAAACGTCTAGAAGATTTCAGCTTAAACTACCTTTTTATGGTGAGTACTCCAAATATGAAACTCAAGTTAATCTGACGTGATGTCAGAAGGCTTCTTTCTTCTTACTTCCTCCTCATAGAACACTAAGGGCCTATTCACTTTGATACCATTTTCAACCTTACCAAATTTTGAGAAAGTTGCCAAAAAAGTGGCTACATTTAGTTTGCTGCCAAATTTTAATAACTATATAATAAATCCTGCCAACTATACCAAAATTTTGGTAATACCAAATTTTGGTAAGGTTTTTTTTGACATCAAAGTGAACAGGCCATAAGATTTAAAATTCAAAATTTTGTGAAAAGCCTAATATTGCGGTCTCTGCAATGATATTATCTCCAGATTGAGTCTTAGTAAGCAAAACTCATAGTGTTCAGCATATGCTGAAGGATTGCTAATCTGAAGAAAAATTCATTCGGCTGCCTGTTTCAAATGACCAAGATTCCAAAAACAGGCAGGACCAACGAGTAAAAACTCTTTACTATTATCTATGCATATGCGGATCTCCTATATACTGAAAAAGGAAAATAGCTATATATGTATCTCAACATATACATCAAATGAGCATCCTCATGCATTGTTCATCGTTCCTCCAGCTTCATCTTCGTTGCTGGAGCTAACATGAACAATGCCTATTGTGCATCGTCCTCTTCATCTTCTCAAGGATCCCAGAAGCTTTCCTCCTTGCCCTTTGAGTGCCAGTTTGTGCGAGAAAAGTGAGGGAGCCGTTTATGCTCTCATCTGCCTCGACCTCCTTCAGCTTTGTCCTGTTGTATGTACATATAGCGAAGAGAACTACCATCGCGTTCTCTTTGCTGCGCTTGCACTCACTCTCCCTTATCGAACGGAGCATGGAAGCGGTACCGTTGAACTCGGTGATGATCTCCACCATCTCTTGATTTCTTGATAGCAAAGCAAGTATAGCTAAGGACTCCTCAACAAGGGACTGATCATCGATGGCTCTCATCGCCACATCGACAATTCCGCTCCTTGCGGCTATTGACCTGTTCTCATGGAGCAGACAAAGACTGAAAATCGCAGATGCCGCATCTTTCTTCGCTATGATGCTTCCATGTTCAAGGAGATCAATCAAAGGATCCATTGCCCCTAACTTGCCAATCTTCTCCTTGTTTGAGTCGAGAGCTGACAGAGTAAAGATGGCAGCTGCAGAGTTGCTACGGCTCCCCATATCTCCCGATTTCAGTGCCCATATGAGAAATTGGATGGCTTCTGAATCATCTCCAATGATCTTCTTATTGCTATCATGGATTGAAAAGTTGAGAATTATAGTTACCATGTCCTCCAATACTTGTGGATCATTTTGTAATCCTGGGGTGGACCGTGCCATGATCATTTGTGCGATGGAATCTGGTCTCTGTCCTAAAACAGCTCTGAATTCGCTGTTACGTTTTGTAACAAGCCGAAGATCCTTGATTGCTTGCTTCCGTCCACCACTGCTTGATGAGGAAGTTATTTTGACAAATATTTCATCAAATGTTTTCTCCTCACTGTTGGTAACATGATCTTCTTCTTGGTTCTCAATTTCTGGCAGAGTGAGCCCATTTTCTGTGCACCACTGTGAGATCATGGTACGAACAAGGTGGTTAGGAATGAGAATTGTGTGTGAGAGCACTTGTTGAGTCTGCGGGCATATCTGGTTTCCAGCACTAAACCACTCCTGAATGGAACGACGATCATAGGTCTGCATGGAACAAGAAATAAAGATCAGTTGGATAACGTCTCTAGGTTCTTGTCCTAGTTGTTAATGTGGCGATGTCAAATTTAAACCTAACACTTTGAAACCATCCTCTTGTTTATTAACTCTGGCGAATTCCCCACAATGTTGTCAAGTTATACGTAGCTATTTCCTTACCATATTTGTTGACTTACTATTTTGCTCCATATTCTTAGAAAACTTCATCATATCAGCATATTTAAACAGTAAAAATTCGCCTCGGTACTCATAAAGGAAAGTAGTGACAGAAAACACACAAATAGCATGGAACTGACTAGCCAAAATAATATACAAGATCCAGACTTCACACTACACGATCCAAATGTATGTCATAATGTTATTAATTCCAGTACAATCAGTATGCCGTACTGTAACTTCATATAAGTACCAATGCCATAGTATATAATTTCATAAAATTTTCATACTAACAAATATTGGTCAATACAATGGCCAAATTTGGTTTTTGGAACGCATGCAAAGTGCTACATTCACTTATGAAAATTTCAGCGTTTAAAACATACATATCTCCTTCATTTATGCATGAAGCAACAGAAACCATGCTAAACCTTTAGGTAATTCTGCGTGTTGTGGAGTGAACGTATAAGATAATACCGTAACTAATACTTACCAAACAAGTACTAGACATAATTTTTTTTTCCTCAATAACCATTCAATTCACACGTTTCGCATGTAAAGAAAGCAAACCAACTCCATTATGTGATAATTACAGGGCTTAAATGGAACCAAATCCATCTTTAAAACATCCGAATCTTTTACGGGAATCACATGCACAACAGCAATTAAATGTGAAAATTGAAACTCTTCAATTCGCAAACTCCAAAGAACGAATTAAAACCATTCTAAAATTGGAAATGTGGATTACAGGTACTAATCCCTCCATATCCACGCAGATTTACCATCAATCATGAATTAAACATTCGCCGAGAGAGTACCGCTTTCAATTTCCTGTACTAGCAACAAACTGTACTAAACAAATATAATTAAGATCCTAATATTAGGGACCTCTAAATGTACCAAATGTGACAATTGCAGTTGCTCTGCAGCTTTACCTACTCAAGGCATTGTCAAGTACAGCTACAAACAGCTCTTCTGTTGACCACCACATATTCAATAGCTTCTAACTAACAAATTTGCTGTAACCACAAACAGTGGTAAACAGACAAAAGAACCTAACAATTTGGAAGCCCCAAACACGCCACATCTTCGCACTGATTGGAGCAAGAATCGGCAGCAATCATGTTTTGATGTACTCCCGGCGGGAAAAAAAGGTACTAAGTACCATCGATTTCACACAGGACGAACCACGTATACGGATTCCGAGGGACGAACAGTGCGTTAATCGTTCACCAAATGCGGCGCGGTTGGTTGAATCGAACTAACGCAAGAACAGACCACGACGTTTGTGCTGCTGCCCAAGAACTGAATGAAAGAATGCTTGGTGGGTGGTAGCCGATCGAGAGCAGAAATTGACCGCGTTTACGAGGTGAGCCGCAGGATTGTTGGCACCGACGGCGCATTCAATCGAACGAAGGGACCAAGAACAATTGAAATGAAGCAAAGAATTAATGGAGGTGAGGTGAGGTGCTCGTCGGCGGACTCACCTGTCCGGACTCGATGACGACGGGGTCCCTCATGATCCCGGACGAGATCGGGCACAGGAACAGCGCCGGGACGGCGGCGGCGGCCGCCTCCTCTCCTCCTCCGACGCCCTTCCTCCCGACGCCGACCTCCGCATCCCGCAGCGCCGCGAGCGCCGCGGCGGCCTCGTCGAACACGGATTCCGAGGCGGCGCCGGCGGTGGCCGCCGCCACGAGCCTGCGCAGGCGCCTCCGCAGCGCCGGCGCGTCCTCGTCCTCCCGCGCCCCGGCCGCCGGCGCCGGCGCCGGCTTCGCCATGTCGGTGATGGGGACGCGTCGCGTCGCGGCGGCGGCGAGGGGGGAGAGAGAGAGAGAGAGAGTGTGTGGGGGGAGGAGACGGGTGGGAGAGTGGGAGGGAGAGGTTTTTATTTTTTTATTTTCAATTTAATTTAATTTAATGTAATTTAATTGGAGAGGATTTCTCCTTCAGTCGCTCGCTTGTCGCCACGAGGGCTCCAGATGCTGTAAGGAAAAATAAAAACGCCCCCCGGGTTTATGGCCCTTTTACAGCATGCACAGTACTATGCTATAAGCCCAGCTATAACCATATTTTAAAGAAATAAAGAAAGAGAGAGAAAAGCGGCGGGTTACAGATCTATAGCCAGCTACAGCACAGACTCCAAGACATAATGTGTGTATGACAAGTAGGACTATATATTAATAATATAGTAAGCAACTATTGTATGAATTGGCTATTACATTGGCTATAAATGATTTGAAACTAGTAGTGGGCTACACTATTAAACTTGCTTCTAATGCCATGTTTACTTTATTTCAGCTTAATGTTATTATAATCTACATTATTGAGCCAGCTTACTGTAAACTGGATTGTAATAAACAGATAAAGAATAAAATATTAACTGTTTGTTTCTCGATTATTAGTTGTTTGTTAGCTGTTAGCTACCCAATAATCTAAAAAAGTATATTTAGAGTGGATTATCAGATTATAGTAATCTAGCTTATAGATTGTAATAATATATCATAATAAGCTATTTGTTTGTTTCAGCTTAGTCTTAGTAATTCAGATTATAAAATCTTAAGCTGTATCAAATAGGGCCTAAGCCTAAACAAACAAGTTGCTTTTTCGTTTAGTGTGTTTTGGAGTCATAAGCCACTCTAGCACTATTATTAAGCCAAATCTAGGTTAGAGAAGTTTATTTTTCTTATGTGAGATAGATGTATGACTCTACCATTAAACTTAGGACATTAAATCTATCGGTTTATAAATCATATAAGCCAATAAGCTGACTTAAAAGCCTAAGACAATAAACCTAAGCCTAAACAAAGAAGGCCTAATTAAGATACAGATTAACGATGCAGTCATACAAAAATTCTAGTTATTAAAGTAATAGTGTTATTACGTCGTTGTATTATAGTTACAGATTTTTAAAAATTACATAAAAGTTGTATTATAATTACATACAAGCTACGATATAATTACACTTCAATTACATTATATCTACATCTGTTAAGTTTTTAGAACAAAATTTATCGACGAATGTACAGCGAAACTACAAGTTTAATGCAATTTACCAAGTAGTCACTAAGGTTGCGTTCCCAAGTACTGCCATATAGCAAGAGCTGCTTCCTTATTTATCGTTACTAGCATACTTCATTCTCAAACTGCTAAACAGTTAATTAATACTCCCTCCATCTACTTTTTTTTATAGTCATATTTCATCTTGACACACAGACCAATGATAAGTAATTCTACTTATCATCTATTTAAACATGCTATTAGTCATTCCTTGTAAATAAGCGATTCATTAATATTTACATTTCTCAATGCCCATGTAGCCAATCATGTGTGGAAGAATGGTGAGTCACGCATTAAATTCGAGAAAATCATTAAGAGGATAGGTTGTTGGATTGAAATATGCCTATCAAAAATAAACTTTTCAGATTTGGAAATATGACTATCAAAAATAGATGGAGGGAGTATTCAATTACTCATATGCTAAACACTCATCTCATTTAAAGTGCTTCCGATAACCCGAGCCTTTCCTCTTGATCGAACCGTCGATTTAAAAGGATGCAATCGTATTTTTTCTAACCCTTTATTTAGGCATTTTTATATTAAAAGGGTGTAATTGTATTTTCGTAACCCTTCATTTAGGTATTTTTGTATTTTACATAATAAGGTTTGACTAGATCGATGGAGCCTAGCTCGGCATAAAGTCACAAACCCCAGGTGAAATTGTAAGAGTTATCAGGGTTACATTTTATCATTCCATTATTTACTCCATCCATTCACAAATGACGCATACAAGTTTTTTTGTGATGATCAACAAATAAGATTTTTGAGGTTATTGAAAATTGATCAGCATATAACCAGTTGGAGTGGTGCCTGTTCATTTATCTATGTGTGGGAGTTAATGTGCATCGGTATTCACCTTCCCTCTGCGGAAACGAAACAACCACGCATCTCGTTCAATGGGAGATAAAGGTACTCCCTCCGTCCCAATATATAAGCATTTTCAGTATAGTGTCAAGTTAAATATTTATAACGTTGACTGTTAATAGCAAATAAATAAAAAAGATCAATCATGTAAAATTGATATTACTAGATTTATCATTAAACAAACTATCACAATATACTACTCTTTTTATTTAAAACATATTACTTTTATAAATATCGTTGGTTAAAGTAGCATGTCAAAGATCGTGTCAAAGTTTAAAAGTGCTTATATTTTTTGGATGGAGGAAGTAGTTGATGTCCAGAGCATAGGCCTTGTTTGGATCCTCCGAGCTATTAAATAGCCCTCCGGAATCTTGCTATTTAGGAGTATTAAACATAGATTACCGACAAAACCGATTCCATAACCCCTAGCCTATTTTGCGAGACGAATCTAATGATGTATATTAATCCATGATTAGCGACTGATTACTGTAGCATCACTGTAGCAAATCATGGATTATTATACCTCGTTAGATTCGTCTCACAAAATAGCCTAAGAGTTATGGAATGGGTTTTATCAATAATATACGTTTAATACTCCTAAATAGCAAGATTTCGGAGGGCTATTTAATAGCCCTCCGGATCCAATCAGGACCATATACGACGATCAAATGTGAAAGGATAAAGTATTTTATTGGACTAAATTAATTGCATTGGTAGTACTACTAGTATAAATTAATCTGGTCCCTTAGATAAGAAAATATTAACTGTATTAATTTCTACCACAGTAGGGAGCACATTAGAAATCTCAAGTTACGGAAAATGTCGGCTGAAGATGGATGGACCACGAGTATTTTCAAGGGGATCTCAGAACATTTTTTTTTTTAAGGAATCAGAGAGGGGCATTGGTGGTTTGGACACATGGGTAACGAAAAAAAGGTTTTGGCTCTAGAATGTGAACCCGTTCATGTCAGTTTTCATGTAAAAAATAACAGCTTGTCAGTTTGACTTGCGTGCACACGATCTGCTCAGCAGTTTTGTCACGTTTTCTTCAAAGAAAGAAACATGTTGCTGTGAAAAACTATCTGCAAATTGCACTAACACATTTTATCTTTCTAGACCCTCCCAACCATTTTTTTACGATATTCTGGTGCTCTCTACTAGTAGTATTATGCTATCAGTATTATTAGGGGTAAATTAGTAATTTACTAATATAATGTTTAGGAGTTACATTATCATTTATGTTTTTCCCAGCTAAATCGATATATGATCATCCATTACACTGACATCGCTCATATTTCATTAAAAAAGCCAAAAAAGATAAAAAGTTTAGTCATAGCTAAATGACGATTATACCCTCCGCATCTATTTTTTCTGTGACAATAATATCCCTCCACATTTCTACTACCGCTAACCGACGAGAATCTGAATACTTCGATCAAATGAGATCAACAGTTAAGATTGATTTTTACTGCTAGTAGTGAGCACCGTAGTGGGACTGTAGGGAAAGCCATTCGGCTAGATTTTATTGATCTGAAAATATAGTTACATTGTTAACCAATTTGCTCATAATAAAACCAAGGGTTCATCGATCCAGATACATGACTTTTTATTATTAAAATCTATACCGGTCAATTCATGAGCTACTTGGTTTTCTTCCCTATTACAATACTATATAGAAACCATACCAAAATCATTCAAAATTAATTTGCATTCTTGATATATTGGAGCTGACACCGTTGCGAAAAACATCCTCTCTCCCTTCGCGTCCTCGAGTTGCTTCGAGAAAAAACGAAATAGATCAAAACAATCGTGAAAGATAAAAAAACCCTCTGGCGAGCCACCAGAGGAAAAAAAGGGAACCCTAGAAAACCCTAGGGGACCCTCCCAACCATTTTTATCTTAAGCATATATGGCCTTGCCTATTTTTAATCACTTAAAGGTAAATTCTCATATTATACCCTTAAAAAAAACTCACCTTATCCCTTATTGGGATGGGGACATGTTCAACCGTAGATGTTTTTTTCATGGGCCTCAAGTTCGACTCATGCTTATGCTTATTTTGACTGCACCTTTCAAGTTCGACTCAGCCCTAGTGAATTCCACATGGAATTCTGATAGCTCAGCTGTTTATGGTGTTTCACCAAGATCAAGAAAAAGTTTTCAAGTACAATTCTATTAGAAAGGTGCCCTCCATACTGAGAAACTAGAGTGCATGCATGCTTGGACAAAAAAGTGGATATATACTTGACTAAGCACATTCAGGTTGTTTTCGGATTCAACGGATGTGAACTAATCCCTCCCGCACAGAAAACGGAGTGGTCCATTAGCGTGTGATTAATTAAGTATTAGCTAATTTTTTTTAAAAAAATGGATTAATTTGATTTTTTAAGCAACTTTGGTATAGAAACTTTTTACAAAAAATACACCGTTTAGTAGTTTGAAAAGCGTGTGCGCGGAAAATGAGGGAGAGGGGTCGGAAACATGGGGTTGCAAACACAGCCTCAATCTTTTCTAAACTCGATCTATATGAGATTTGGATGCATTCTCTGTTTGCCTCCATTCTTAATTTGAACGATATCATTGATTAGTTAATTTATTTCGAACACATAGAAGATCGACGTAACATTTCATTAATAATAATAATAATAATAATAATAATAATAATAATAATAATAATAATAATAATAGTAAATAAATAAAACATACCCATGAGGGGAATTCAGAAACTCCCCAGCCTAAACACTAACACACGTTACAAAAACTAAAAGACACTAAACAAGACAGGGGCGGACACATTCTGGGGCATGGGGTACAATTGTACCCCTAATTTTTTTTTTTGCCAACAATCAACTACATATATGTCTATTTGCCATGCATATCAATCCAAGTATCAGTTAGAACTTGAAAAATATCAATCTATGTAACAATCCACAAACCCATCTACCTTTCAAATCTCTAGCTTCTCTCAGTGAATGAAGCACCACTGCACAAGCTTCGTCGCAGCAGCGTGAGGTACCCCTCCATAAAAAAAAAAAGACCAATTCTACCCACAAACCAATAATTCGTTTTTGTTTTTACAGAAGAGAGAACACCACCTTCTTGGCTGCTCTGCTACCCCAACACAGGCACTGTCACACCATCCATTCCACCCCTCCCCAACAGTTCCACCGTCCACGGTCACACTGTTCACTCCCACTCTCCCCAAGGCTTCAGTTGATTGTTGATTGCTTTTTTCTTTTTGTTTTTTTGAAGAATAATGAATTGAGCAGGTCATTGATTTATGGCACCCATATGAATTTGTGATTTTAGGTTATAGAGCCTTCAAAGAAGAAGAAGTTTTTTTTGGGTTTGAATACATGTGGAGCAGAAATGAATAGAAACAGAAATATATATATAGTTGACAACAACAATCTTCTCTCTTCTGAATGGGGAGAATTTACTTTTTGCCATCCTCTCAAAGTGCCTAGTTCTCAAATACCACTCTCCCAAAATTTTATTCCCAAATACCACCCGGACCCATATGTCAGACTCTTTTCCCATTCAAACAAAAGTGATGTAAGCATCTCCTGAACAAGATTTTTTTTTTTTCCTGCAAGTATGCATCTAGATTCGAGAACCTGGAATTATTGATTCTTTGATTCAAATTCATTTTCTTTATGTAGTAATATAGTACATGTTGCCCATAGATATAAAACACAAGTGACAAGAATATGCTGTACCGGCCGTCTCCTCAGCTTGATCACAAAAAGGGCAAGAAGCTGCAGGGTGTGGCAAGCATCGCCTTGGATAGGCAATCGGCCGTCCAACATCGATTGTTTACCGTGAGCGGTGGTGAGCCACACAGAAAATTTACACTTCAGGGGTGCCAACTTTTCCAAATCCTCTTCCATGGAGCAAATATGATAGTCCCAACAAAAAGAGCCACAAATGCTGATTTGCGACAGCATAAACCAGATCCTGATAAGCTCCAACGGTGCTGATCCGCTGTATCATGTTGCAAATTTACTCCAAGCGCACTAAATCCCAGATCAGATGATACTCTCTAATCACCTGCACAGCGAGAGCTCCTTTTATATCTGTGGTCCATGTTTGATCCATTAGTTAATTGACAGTAATATATGTGTATAACTTGTGTTATCTATGTAACTTAAGTATGTGGAGTTTATATATATAGGTTCGGGCCCTCCTCAGGGTACATCCTGTATGTTGTATGTTTGTATATAATTGTATGGCATCCTGTATGTTTGTATATAGGGAGGGTACAACATTTTTTTTTCTAGATAATAGAATATAAATTCCGACCTTTACTTCAAATAAGCTACAACTACTTACTAAAAAAAAACTCTCAAAGAGAGCCAATAGTTAGGCAACAATAAGAATAGAATAATAAAACCAACACATGAGGAGAAAACAATTATTGAAGTCTATTTGTGAATCTCCATCCGTAGTTGGTGAAAATCTGCATGACCGTAACTTCTAAGCTTCGACATGCAGTATGTATGAGCTCATTGTTCTCTTCACACTTTTGAAGCTGTGCCTAGAAGCGGAGCCAATGCATATAAGATTTATTTGGAGATTTGTCAAAAACTATCTCATTCCTATTCAACCAAAGAGCCCAACAAAAAGCAGATGCTCCAACAAATATGAGATTTTTAATTTTTGAGTCAACACAACCAAGCCAATTTTCAACTACATTAGAAATACTATTAGGAGGTTTCAGTCCAAAGGAAAAATAAGCTATTCTCCAAAGAAATTTTGCAATATGGCAATCAAAGAACAACATATATAAGTTGGACTAATCTAGAGCTACTCAACAATCTCAGGGTGACTTGTGGGGTTTCAACGGGTCTAGGTATGGTCTTCAGATCCGTGGCACTAGTCCATCTAGAAAGTCTTACCCCCTGGAGGTCCTACCCCCTGGAGGTCCTGGGCCTCATGTATTTATTCAAATGGATTTTTAATAGTTGCCTAAATAGGAATGCCCAAATAGGATTGACCTGTATTAACCCTGGTCTTCTGGATTTGATGCCCATCTCATACTTGGGCTGATATCTTGAGACTAAGATATATGTATCTAGATATGAACCAAACATAAAAAAGAAATTTCTCATATGATAATCTATTTCTATGCTTGATATTAGGCATGTTCAAAGTACAAACTCAACCCAATACAGGCTGATTTGGTTGTCCACTGGGCTAGGCTTGCACCCACATTTTGCAGCTTGGAAGCTTGAAATTTTTTTGAAAAAGCCTAGGGTTTGGGCCAAAATTGGGCTTGCTTTTTAGGGCGGCATCATGCTTAGGCCTGCATTTTTGGCTTCCATTTTTTTAGGCCAGGCCCGAGGTTTGAACAGACTTATTAGAGACATGTCCCCTATTTATTACACCAACAAATAGATATGGAGAAATTAATGCATAGATCATCAAGATATGGATGTATGTTGAAAATTCATAAATGAAGTTATGTGAGATGTGGTGCATTAAATCCATCATATCTTCTTGGAACATTAATGTCTGTGTTACACTTGAAAGATATAAATGTTTTATATCTTGGCCATCTCATTTAATTCATATGGTATAATCTCATAAAAGACCTTGGATTGGTATATATTTATTTTTCAAGACCCTTGTTTGGAGGTAGCACTAAAAGCCTTTCTCAGGACACAGAAGCAATATTTCTTTTTTTTTTAAGTTAGAGTGTGGAAATAATATTGAAACTCCAGGACAGTTGTTCATGGTTCAATCAGGAAAAGTCATCACTAATTTTTGTTTGGAGCAATAATTCGAGCATTGTGGTAAGTCGCAACTTGGTGGCTTATATGGAGTAAAGAGATAGCGTTACAGAATTTCATTTCAAATTTGGAGTAATAATTCGAGCATTGTGGTAAATCATAACTTGATGGCTTACATGGTGTAAGCTAAGAATTAGAGATAGCGTTATGAACTTTCATTTCAAATTTAACATTTTCAAAACAGCACAAAATGCCTTTGGGTAACATAAGATGAAAAAAAAAAGTGCTTACATTACATATATAGCGTGAGAGGATCACTATTTCAGAAATATGCCTTCCAACCATCATGGTTCACTTGAACAACACTCAAAGTAAAAATATACTTTAGATTTCTTACTGTGTAAATTTACAACAAAGATTGTAATAGTCTCAATGGCAACATTGCCAACTCATTTGTTTCCATTAGGAACATGTCATAGATTGGAAGTTTACCCATTAGGAACTATTACTCTGGTTTGAATACATTTTAATGTCACATTTTTTGTCCGTGATAATGAAATAGTACTCCTACAATAGTAAGGATGTCGTACTCCTACAACCAAAGCATGTATAATGCTTTATTTTCCTTAATAAATCACTGATTTCATTTTAGGTTTCTCTTTACATACGACACTCCATATACACTGTAGTGACCATATAAGTTAAAGAATAACTATATTGGAATCATATTAACAAACAATATTTTTATATATGGAAAATATCGTGTGGTACTTTCCCAATTGTTCTGCTATCCCTGTTTTATGGCATTTTTTTAACACAAAACATGCGTCACACAGAATATTAACATTTATATATTTAGTCCCGTAAGTTCTTTTGAAATTATACGTATAATTGCTAGCAGGGGTGGTTGTATAAATATTTATATGTTATGGCGTTTATGAATATAAACAGTGTGAAGTTTGCTTTGCTTTTATTGAATGCAATATAATAATGATATCACGACAAAAACTTTATAGCGGAAACCGTGTGCAGGAACCCCATTTTGTGCTATAAATAGATTCCACCGCTTCCAAGGGCTTCACACCAAAAAATAGAACCAGAGCAAGTAGAATCCATAGCTTTGAGAAACTCATGGCTCAAAGGGTAGGACACTCTGCTGATGGGGTTTTTGTCATGATCGTTGATGAAGATAAGTCACATGCCAACTTCGCAAGAGGCATGCTCTCCAGCCTCAATTTTCATGGTAAGTTAGTTCAATTCCTGTATATAATCCATGTAAGGGAGACATTACAGTGGCGGATTTACCGCCCGCTCGGTGTTGTCACCAAAATCTCCAATGATTTTTTATGTTTTCCAATAATTTAATACAACTTTTCTTTAATCGGTTGATACTAAGTGTAGTTAGATTTGCTTGGGCTCTGAAAGTTATTTGGATATGTCTCAGGGAAACATACATATGAAAACATTTCTTCAGCTAAATTATTGGTACATGATTTGTCACTTCCAGATCATAAAGTGTCAACATCTGGAGTGACAAATCCTTGGTTTTTCATTTGGGGTACCAACAGTACTACTTTTGTGATATATTGATTTTGGCCTATATGTTACCGATCTCAGCTTTGAAGTATATGACATCAGAAAATGTTTCTATAAAGTCCTGAAAAGATACTACATTCCAAATGGTTCTTAAAAGGTATTGTTGCTTTTCAGTGATAGTGTACTCAAGTCCTGTGAATGCACTCGTTTTTCTGGAGAATAACGCACAAGACGTCGCTGTAGTCTTGGCAGCAGTGGACATGAAACAATTGAGTGGTTTTCAGTTCCTCGAAGCTGCAAGAGTGAAACGCCAGGACCTTCAAGTTATCAGTAAGTAGGCTGATTCTGTTCTAATTCAACCCCATTATTTTTCTCTGATGCATCTGGAGAGACAAAATGATTTATTGGGAATTGGTTTTCGATAATCCTTGCTTTATTTGTATCAGTGATGTCAGCTGAGACAACAATGTCCACAATGATG
Organism: Oryza glaberrima; assembly: GCF_000147395.1. NCBI lineage: Eukaryota > Viridiplantae > Streptophyta > Magnoliopsida > Poales > Poaceae > Oryza > Oryza glaberrima. The sequence goes on from NC_068329.1 coordinate 13,750,854, forward strand.
AGGTGTGTTAAACTCGGTGCACGTTTTCTAGTGAAGAAGCCTCTTAACGAAGAAACTGTAGGTAATTTGTGGCAGCATGTTGACCTGAAAGTTTTGAAGATGGAGAAGATCAGGGAATTACTGCAAGGTTGGAAATAGTTTTTGCAATAATTAATATTATTTTTAGTAGTTGGTATAATTAACCCCAATAATAATCCAGCCATCTATCTCACATTGTTTCTTGAAGCTCATGCTGCAGCTGGCTACAAATCAATATCCTGCTTTTCTTCTGTCTCCTTCACATAAGCACAAATCTAACTTGACAACTTGTACAATACACTTATGTCACCTTATTGTACTCGCTCTTAGATATAAAATGACTTGATTAATTAGTATCCTGGTAGCAGATGACTGTTATGAGCAAGTATATTGAATGTCTTTCATTAGGATGATGCGTGCATTAGTTGGGGTATTCCTAATGCTATGCCTCACCTAGTATGCATGTGTAATATATAAAGTGACATTGCTTGTGAATTAATGAAGCAATAGATGACATGTGCAAAGTAAAGAAAACAATAGAGTAGAGAGATGAGTAATGGTCTTGAAAATTTTGCTATGAGTTAGACAAATAAAACCTATCCATTGAGATGCACATTTTGTTGACACAAATTTCTTGTTCTTTCTTGCTAGACTAGTTATAGACCCGTGTGTCGCAATGGTTCGGTTTCTTTAGTTTGGTGAAAGGATTTGATTGGTTTTTATACCATGGTTGATTTTTTTGAGACATCGGATTTTACGGGAGGGTAACAGTTTCTAGGAGAAAGTGGTGGAGGGCAACAAAAGGAGGACGACTCTCTCTTTTAATCAGTAGAGAAACAACTGAAACTTTACATTGGAAGTGTCCACATGGATCTATAATAGGGCAAGTAATATAATAGAGTTACCGCTACAAGATAGATGTGCAAACAGAGAATGTGTAGCTATACTCATAAGCAAAACACTAGGAAGATACCTTTTCCACTAAAAGATATACTGACCAAAGCTTCAAGAAAGTGCCACTGTTGTTTCCATCTTCTATTTACAATGTGTCTCACAGCTAGTATCTTAGCTTGAATTTATCAAAACTATTTGATTGCTATATTTATGTGAAAGTTAGCTTGATTCAGCTTCATATGTTGTACAATGCAGATCCTGGACAAGAGACGGTGATAACTATTAGTTATGAAGAGCAATTCTCTAGAGAAACTGAAGCAGATGAAAATAATGAAGAGAAGGAAGTGAATTCCTTTGAAGCTAAGAAGGCTGATTCAGTTAAAGTTCAATCAGATGAGAAGGGACATGACAATGCTAAAATCTCTAACATTGCTGCTGCTGAAGGGTCTGATGAAAAAGTCTCTAGTGGTGATGGTCATGTAGTGCCTAAAGTGTATAATAATGTGAATGTTGAAGAGAGCACAGGTAGTAACAATACTTCAGGTGAACAAGTCTCCGACAAGATCAAGAGTGATGCAAGAGTTGGGGTGAGCCTTGTGGACTACCCAGATTCTGAGGATGATGAGACCAAGAAACCCACAAGCACTTAGATATAATCCGGTCTCGACTCGACTCTGTGTAGAGATCTAGTGAGCTGAGAATGTGGGGGGAACAAGTGACTGCAAGAATGCAATACCATATATGTTTATGGTAGTGTTTGTATCTTACTTTCTGCAAAATAAGAAATGCACCATGTGCTGAATATCTGGAACTGTTAGCATTCTGAACCGCGATATTGTGCAAAATTTGTAGAACTATTGAGCATACAAGAAACTGCAGGTAAAAAGGAAAAACACAATGTTGCATAAGTATTCTAAAACATGACATCACAATGCTTTACCAATTAAAATATACAAAAGGAAGTGTACGGTATGTAATAAGCTTACTTCTAAAGTTAGAAATTATAAGATTTTGAAACAATATGTGAAGTTCCCATCAATCTTTGTGATGGTGATATCTAGGAGCTCCTACCTTAACTCTCTCTAGTGACTTCAATATTCTAGTGGTGCTCTTGATATAACAACACTAGTACACTACCAGTCCAAGCAGAAGCTCCACCTTTGCTCAAAAAAAAAAACTTAGACTCCATTGGAGGTATACATGCAACCGAGGATAAATGTCGTGCTGCCCTTACATCATTTTGGCCCTGCCAAGTATGCTAGCCATTAGCCCTGGTTTCAAGCTTGTAAAACCCTATTGAGCTCTGTATTCATTGTCAATTAATAGTATACGATTTTCAAGAAAAAGTATACAAACAATCATGGAAAATTATGAAATAACGTAATGATGCATATACCAATACCAAGGATATTGTAATACACTACGCTAGTAGTATAGGCTCATGTGGCACGTAAACACATATGGTAGTGCTGAATAACTAGAACTATTAGCATTCTGAATTGTGATATTATGAGAAACTTATAGAACTATTGAGCATACAAGAACCTACTAGTAGAAGGAAAAACACAAAGTTGCATACAAACATTCTAAAACATGACATCATAATGTTTTACAAATTAAAATATCCAAAGCAAAGTATTCATCATGTAATAGGTTTTCTTATGACCTTTCATCTATCTTTGTATGTTCGAAATAGATTTGGCATAGACAAGAGTCAGAGCGGGAGCTCCTCTAGTGGGGAGGAGTGGCACATGCCCTTTGGGATTCGGCAGGGGAGTGGGTGTGCGGAAACGAGGCGATTGGCGTCGCATGTATGAATGAGGGATACAAGAGATGATGGTTTAGATAGGTTTGGGCCGCTCAGAAGCGTAACATCATACTCCTGTGTTCTTAGCTAGATGATAATGATTAAGTTTACAATGTGGGTGTTGAGTTGGGTGGATGTTGTTCTAGGTGGGAGAGGATGAACCCTTATTCATAGTATTGTGGCTAGATCCTAACTTCCTTTCTCCTTTTTCCTTTTCACTTTTTCACCCTATGGCCTTGGTCCTCCTTTTGTAGTTACAATGGGATACCGCAGTGGCCCATTTCTTACAAATGGGCCCTAGTACAGGGGTTATGTGTGTTTAGTCCTGTTGCTTCTTGATGAGTGGGTCCGGCCATCAGACCGCGTGCCTACTGTCAGAAGAAAGTGCAAGATAGCTATGGACCGGACGCGTGGCATGGCAGTCAACCGTGCTACCTGACAGCCCATGCCTTTCCACATAGGGGTGATGAAGGCTTGTTGCAGGGTTGGAGTGTGCTGTCTTGTCGCGTGTTGTCGCAGTCACATGCCGGGTCGATATAGTTCGCCCCGTATTGAATGTGAGGCCTAGTGGGCTTCATGCATTGCTGCTCCCCGAGCACTCGGGGCCCGAGCGTGGGGGTAGATGTGCCACGAGCACAGCGCATAGAGTGTTGTGCTTCGGGGGCAGCGTATAGATGTACCTCGAGCACCACGTGCTCTGGGGATGTGATGTAGATGTACACCAAGCACAACCGATGTGGGGCCATGCTCTGGGAATAGGATGTAAATGTACCCGAGCACAGCCCACGAGGGCCGTGCTTCGGGGGTTGACGGTAAATGTGTCTCGAGCACTACCCAAAGCAAAGCCCGTGGGGGCTGTGCTTCGGGGGCAGCCTGTAGATGTGCCTTGAGCATCCACGAGGGGCTGTGCTTCGAGGGTTGGTGACTGATGCCCCCGAGCACAGTGCATAGGGGGCCATGCCCGAGGCTCTTGGAGCCACTACTAGAAAAATAATTTATCGCCACAAAAAAATTCGTAGCATTAATGCTAAAATTGTGGCAATAGATACATGTTGCCACAATCTTAAAATCGTTGCTAGCCGTGGTAATAAATAGCGTGGTAATAGGTTATTGCAACGATTTTTATTTAGTTGTAATAAAATTTGATATTGCCATAAATGGATGTGGCAAAAAATATATATTGCAACACTTCACATCGTTGCAATAAATAACTATTGCCACCACTCCATGTGTGGCATTAGTTCTATGTACCAAATTAAATGTTTCAATATTAATTTATCATCCTAACTATTTTCTTTTGATATCTTGTCATGCCAGGATTCGAACCCAAGATCTCTCCCTCACGCGCGCTCTCTATGACCAACTCACCTACGCATCAATTTTGTTTAAAAATGCATACAATTCCATTTGAGACTGCCTAACTGAGATTTGAATCATGAATTTGAGTATTTAAAAGGTTTCAAATGAAATATTTAAGTTGTAGATCTCATCGAGAGCTATAAATTTCATATAAAATTTGTCCTAATCTGTGTATGCCCCCATACTCAGGGTTTCACGAGTGCATTGTCACGATGTCACCATGTCATCAACTTGACAACACAAAACCATGGACCCTCTGCTGTCTCAGACAGAGTTTCCTAAGCAAAGACAAAGTGTCACACTTTGCATCATGAGTCTTTCACAATCGTATCTATCTTGCAAATTTTGCCGACACCGAGTGTCGGTTCTCCCTAAGAGATCTAAAACTTGCTTTGTCCTTTTATCAACAAACAATAGAGGTTATGGGAGAAGAGCCTTTTGAACTCATGCTTGAGGAGCATGGTTGCGGAGGTACCATAAAAGGTGGAGCGATAAAGGTATATGAGATTTCAAAATCACATGGGTATTATGCAACTAATAGGTAGGACCATCAGTTCGTCACATGAACCGAAGCTGGTCAAATTTAATGTGCATACTAAAATACAGTTTTGCAAACAAAACATATATAAATTAGGGGCAATATGATCAAAGGGTGACTTTCGTCAGGTATTTGTCTTCAAAGTCTTCGAAAATCCTCGTCCGAAATAATTTTCGTCATTGTCGACTATGCCAAAAGAGAAGAGAGAAGTACACAACACCCCAAAAATAAATTACTATTATTAATGACTAATAGTGCCATAGTGTAGATCTTAATTTTAGAAAAGTTTGGAGACTTGAACGGGATCAATTGGAGTAACGACTGAGGATATATGGATTTTCGGAAAAAAAGTTTTATTTGATGAAGAAAAATAATATTCTCAGCATTATTTCTTTTCTGACAGGTTCGGTATGGTGTCAGTGGGTCAACGGTCCATTGTGGAATGAACCCACTGAGGAATGAGGACCACAGCCTACTAGGCCGTGAACCACAAACCAGCAATCAACGGTGGATAGTGCGCAGCACCTTGTGATGATTGCTGGCGGCTCATCATCACTGGCAGCCTCCGGCACAATGAGTGAGGGATGAAGAATGTGGTGAATGGCTTTGATTGGGTAATGGGAAAGTGGCGGCGAGGAACCAAGTGCGATTGCCAGGCTATGCGTCGTATGGTCCCCGGCGGTGATGGAGCACGGCCGTGGCTTTGCTCAAAGCTAGCAATCATTTCTAGGGAAATTCGGGGACAGTTAGAGAGGGGCTAGGGCTCACCAGAACTGAGAAATTTTGGAGGCAAATTTGAAGAGCTTAGGCTTAGCCAACACAACAAGAGTGGCAAGACGACCCAGATGCAGTGGGGAAACAAGAAGGGAAAGGCAATGGATTTATAGGAGCAGGGCATCGCAAAGCAACAATAGAGAGAGCCATTGGCTACAGGAAAGTGGTGGCGAGATTTTTTTTTTTTTGCCTATCCGCGACGAGATTTTTCTTGCTGAACATGGAAGCAAAACAGACCCGCGCGGAATGAAGGTATGTCGGCGATGGCTTGGTCGGTGGGTCAGATGGTGAGGAGGAGAGGAAGGCTAGGACTCGGCTAGCGATGGGACAACATGGTGGCAGAGCGACGTTATTCACTTGCACATTTGATCGAGCATGTGGTTGACGTGGAGAGGGAAGATCGGAAGTAGGGGGATGAGAGGACACAGGCGGGCGTTTGAGCGAGTGTTGCGAAGCTGGTGGCTAGAGAGCGGGCCTGTAGTGAGGGAGAGATGGGCGGCCGGTCATGCATGCGTCGTTTGGCCAAACACAGCGTGTGGGCTAGCCCACTTGGGCCATGGGCTTTTGTGGCTGCAAGCGGAGAAGAGGAAAAGATGACGTTGAATATTTCTCAGGATTTAAAACAGTGGGAGTTTGGCTGGGACGTTGAATATTTCTGAATATGATTTGAATTTTAAAATTCATGACTCAGGATTTGGGATGGAATTTTCGGATTGCGGTTTTGGGGTTTCGGGGATGGATCTAATTTAGATATTTGGCACTTAAGTCCTTCATTCACACATAAAGAACCAAAATTTTGAAAACAGTGTTTTTATTAAACATTTTTTAATGTCTCAAAAATCGGGGCGTTACAATTGGCCCTTATTGTCCATGATGTGGTGCTAGTAAGATTTAGGGCCAAAGGATATGGAGACTATACCCGGATGCCCCTTAGCATTTCTCATTAGCAAGTAATAATGTATATTAGTTTGGCCCATGTATGTATTCTGGTGTAGGACCATGTGGCCTATGTGTTGTTGTGTGATTGGATTAGTCCCATGTAGAGAGTTTAAATAGGTTAGGGCTAGCTTATAAATCCTTGTGCTCTAACCATAGTAATTTTGGTTCATCTTTTTATATGTGTCAGTGTTGCGGATTAGGTACACTTCTTATACTTAGATTCATAACCACCAGGAATACCTATTATATTAAAAGATATATGCAAATATGAGAATATAGTAGATAGGGACGAAAATTCCTTCCACGTGAATAGGAGATGTCGAAGTACGACCTAGGGAAGGCAAGGTCTTATATTCCTGTATCCTACAAGGGCTCTCCGAGTTCTACTTGGAGAGGAAGTTGTCTACCTGTATAAATACAAAGCCCCCGGGAGGGGAGGGCATCGAATCACAAGCCATAGTCACGAGTCACATTGAGAGACAGCTAGGAGGAATTCGATCGCTACCCGCTGACCCCAAGTCATTGGATTAGATCTCGGTGGATACTAGTCGACGGGTTAGATTAGCTAACTTGCTCCCCCATTGTAGTCAGTGTGATACATCCTAGAGCTATACATATAAACTGGAGTAGGGTTATAACTCAACTTGAGGGTTCGAATCAGTATAAAAATCCATGTCTCCTGTCTACTTTTCCGCAATCTCGCATATACCTTAGTATAAATGTCCCCGTACTATACAAATACCATTGTCGGGTATAGCCTATCAACAGTGTGAAGATGATAGTATAAATTTAGTGCTATACATACATGGGCCTGTTCCTTGGAAGAGCTAGACTACTATGGATTTTTGGGCCAGGATGTTATAGATACCAGTGAGAGGTCAAAGTTCAACATAACAGAAGGATAGTATCATTTATGGCAACAACCAGGGAAGTTTGGTTGGTCGATGTGCATGGTGGTGGTTGGTTGATATGCACGGTGGTGGTTGGCTAGTGATATTACATACATGTAGCGTATATATGTGCACTTTTCTAGAGGGTGCAATCCAAACTTTCTATTTCACTTTTGTCTTTGTGTAATAGATGCAAGATATAGCTTATTTATGGGTAGGTGGGATAACTCCAAAGTACACTGACCCCAAAGAGATGCACTGCGGAATTGATGGCCCATTTCTTTTATTCTTTATTGTTACATACCACCATACCTTTTTTTGACTGAAAATGTCATCATATCTTGCATATGTAAGTAGCTGAAGTCAAAGGTCTTCTCCATTAGCCTAGGCTCAACCGGTAGAATTTCAAAAAACACCCTTACAATTATTGTATTTTGTTTAAAAACTTTTCTTCCCATGTACAGTCATATTATTTTATACTGTACCATTAATGGGTTATTGATTTTTAACCCCTTCTTATGTTCAGGCTTTCCACCAAGAATGATTACAGAGTTGAGTAAAGAAGAAAAGGGGAGATTGAGGTGAGCTGGTTTTTTTTTAATCCTTTTGATTATATCTTTTCGTCATGCAAAATAATTATCTATGTTGATATTGGTTAAGTAACTAGACCTTTCCAGCATACCAAATCATATGTAATTAGTAAAGCTTTCTTTTCCCCACTTGTTGCGACCATATTCTCTTTTTCGCCGTCAACAATTTGCACTTCTCTCTTTTACCTTTACTGTGTTTTTATTTTTGTTTTGCCATCCCCTCTAGTCAGCGAAAATTGCCTGGTAAGTTTATCCCTAAAAGACCATTATGCCCTTGTAGCCAAAACAAAATGACACTAAAAAATTTAGCAAATATCATATTTTCCATTTGAATAGTTCATTAAGCACAAGTAGAACTCTTTCGATTTTTTGTAATAATTTTGTAGTTACATAAGGGAATAATTGTCATTAGCTTTCACGCTCAAGCTGCTTAATAGGAATGTATGTATATTTTGCATGATGATAAACTAATTGCAGCACATTACAACGCATATATTACCTCTATCCCATAATATAAAGAATTTTATCCATGTAATAACTATATCCAGGGATGGTGCCAATGTCCAAAATAACATGTAGGGCCGCAAGCGGCATAGTGCTGCACTTAACCAGGTGTGTTACAATTTTGGATCTGAATTTCCAAAATTTCAAGTTACAGGTGGATCCAGTACAAGGTTCTCCCAGCCAAAATTTTCATTTTTTTTAGATTTAGCAAATAATTATTTAAATTTATAAAAAATTCACCAAATTCTTCAAGTTATTCATTAGAAATTTGTGGAATTTTGGCCACCCTGAAATAGTTATGCATTCCAAAATAGTGAACCCTGCACGCAAGCAGTTGGCTTTTATAGTCACTAGCTTGTAGCCGCAATTAAATCAGATGATCGGTGCTGCAGCCATCATTGAAGCCTGTGCAACGTTGAACTTCGTATGCAGTTTTAATTGTGACTCGAACAAAGAATTGTTTTTGCTGCTATGTTTTCGTCATGCTAATGAGTGAGAGTTGCGACAATGATCTGAAAAATGTAGATAAACATTATTTGGTAGTCCACACTATGGTAATGACACAGATCAAAGCCGGTAATGGCAATGATAGTGAAGGTCAGGAATGGAGGCAGTTATGGCCAGTCATGCTTTCTGCACCAATTATTCCATTTTCGTACTGGTCCTCATCCTACTCAAGCTAATTGTAATCCACAAACTAGTCCATCCAAGTAACCCGCAGTCGTAGACAAATTTTGAAATTTTAAGCTAGAGTGGATTTTAGGTTGTTGTTGTAGTTTATTTTCCAGCCTTAACTTTTTAATCCTTCTGTTCCCTCAATTTATTTGAAAGTTTGTGACCAATTTATGCTTGGCAATTATTAGGAAATGGAATTAAGAAAATAAATTGAAGGGGGGAGGGGGTGAAGTGATGAGCCAAAATAGAAGTATCTAGAGTAGGGCAATGTTGGAATTTTACTAATGGAAGTGTAGTGGTGGCAGGCATTTTGAAACAAATGATTTGGTCAAATTTAATAGTTATTCAGGACTGTGTGAGTAAACTACTAATAACACACATATAAAAGTTCTATTCATAGATTAGTTTTGATTATTTCGTTTATTTTTGTATGACTTATTAGCCGTAGCTAAACCAATCAGACAATTAAACTAGGCCTCCATCATGCCTTAGTATCTTTGACGATGCACAAGTCTCCAACCAGTGGAAATAACAAGGATTTACCTGCGTTTGCATGCACAATATAATGGCTGCTGTGGCTGCCTTGACATAGTTTATTTAAGATATCTCCAAGAGCACACATCAGTTTGACAAAGATGCTATGGATGGATATCAAAGTTTCTAATACTTTATATCTCTACGCATATTTCCTTAAAAAAATAATATATATTGCTGAGCACATCGCAATATCCTACTGCATGCATCACTCGAGATATATATCTAGAGTCAAAACTATTTGGCTAGGTCCAATTGGTAGAATTTCAGAAAGGACCTTGGTTGCCCCTCTATCTTGCGCAGAAACCTTTCTTTGGCAAGTTATTCTTGACACTAAAATATATACACTAGTTAGTGCTGCACCTTGCGTTGACATTCTACTCTATATGTTATCAATGTTAAGGACATGATTTTTTTATGAAAAGAATGGGATTATTGGTACAGCAAGCATAGAGAAAATTTGTGTGATTATGGTGTCATCATAACTGTGTGAATACATTACGTCACTATAGTGTGACGTTCTGATTGTGTGATCTATATGTGTCAAAGGAATAAGATAACACACATTGGAAGTTCCATCAATGGTGGCCATCTAACTAATCGGAATTGTTACATCACTATAGTGTGTCACTCCCACGATCCAACTTTTGCCTTATTCGTACAATGTGGGTTCCTCCACTGTGTCTTGTTAGTCATAATCCAACTAGAGAGCATCCTGCTTATGATACACATGCATATTCTTCGTGTATATTGATAATATCATCTAGTAGTTGGTACATATTATGTTCTCTAACTATATATGTTCATATGGAAAATATTATTGGATTTTATCACATTACATGTATCACCATGATAAATTTAAGCAAAACTAATATAAATTAGTTATTTATATCCTTTCAAAATTTATATTTATACAATATGGACCTATTTAGAAATTATCATATGCAATGGCCCTTGATGAATAGCAGTAACAAAACATATACCAAAAACAACATACATCAAACCTTGTTGCACTATAAATAGCCTCTAGTGCTTTCATGCTTCACAAAGAACATAACTAGCGGAATGCTATTCTTGAGGAACTTATGGCCCAAAAGGAAGGACTCCCTGCTGGTAGGCTTAGTGCCATGGTAATTGATGAAGATAAATGCCATGCTGATTCTACAAGCTACATGCTTTCTGCAGAACTCAACTTTTCTGGTAAGTCCCTTCAATTCTGATCCTCCAGCTATGTTGAAATAAAGGTTGTGTTTTTGTCAAGGACTAGCTATCTGCATGTGTTGTAACCTTTGGCTTGATTGTTAAGTCGCATGTTAAAAGGTTGCAAACAAGTTATATATATCAGCTATAGTACTTATGAAGCAATGACAAAAGCTGTAGTGGATGTTATTCATGAACTTGTCTATATTACGTGCAAAAAAAGGCTCAATGAAAACTTTGGGCGGAATGTGTTCCAAGTATGCATACTGACATTAATTCTATGTGTATATTCTTCAAACACTGATTTTAACTTTTCATTTGGTTGGCATCCAAACATTGTAAACCTTATTTTTTAAGTTGGAATAGGCACTGAGATTCTTTTTTGGTTTTTCAGTCACTGTATTTACAAGCCCCATAAAAGCACTAGACTTTCTTCAGAATCATGCAGAAGGTGTTGATTTGGTGCTGGCAGATGTCCACATGGAAGAGATGAATGGTTTTGATTTCCTTAAAGTTGCAAGAGAGCTTCATAAATCCATTCAAGTGATTAGTAAGTAGGCATGCTAATTATTCTTTCTGGAGACTTTAAAGTTCATCTGTAGACCTCCGATTCTTGAATGTCCAGGCATCATGTTTATTAGTTTGATTGATCTACTAAAATATTTATCTGAGTTATTATGCTAATAAATATATCTTTTCAATTAGTGATATCAGCTGAAACGATAAAAATATCTCTTTTCAATTAGTGATGTCAACTGAAACGACAATGTACACAATGAAGAGGTGCGTCAAACTTGGAGCTCAATTTTTGGTCAATAAGCCCCTTGATGCTGGAACCATTAAGAATTTGTGGCAATATGTTGACTTGAAAGTTCTAAGAATGGAGAAGATCAAGGACTTGCTTCAAGGTGGTGTTGTTATAATTTATCAGTTTATTTTATAACTGAAAAAAATATAGCAGTCTTATATCAGCTTGGGTATAGTTTATCACATTTGTGTTTAGATAATTTTATAATTGTCTTATTTTGACTGCAAATATGTTTATTATCTTTTGATAATTTCTCCAGCAATATTTTATAATTAAGAGCATATTTTAGGAAATATTGTTTTATAATTATATAGTTTTTTTTACTACTGCATTGTTTTAGTTTATTTCGGATAGTCAAAGTTGCATTACTGCTATGCTGTGAAGTGTGAAGTATACAAGTTAAAATAAATAGTATCAACTAAAAATAAACTCTATATATGTAGAGTTGGCATAGAGACATATGCACACTTATTCAAGAACCTTTGTAGTGAGAAATAGTGATGGAAGAAAGGCTTTCTAATTTCATTTCAAAAAGTAAAAACAAAAACTTATTAATTTGAAATTTTTTATGTATAGTACCATAATAAAAGCAATATACTTTTTCATACCTTTTTCACAAAAGAACAGACAAGTGATGACAGGAATGGGCAGCTACTGCTCTACGCATATGTAGGTATTGGAGATGAAAGCACTTGTGCCAATGAAACGAATTCTCTTGCTGAAAACCCGAAGAATGATACTAAGAAGAAATATTATCTCATGTGGACTCCACATCTACAGAAAAAGTTTTTACATGCTCTTCAAATACTTGGAAAAGGTTAACAACTTCTGTGTAACTAAGTTCATCGCTATATAGAAGATATTTTCGAGTCCATATATATAGAGAGTAAATTATATACATGCATGTTGATTGATTTATCTCAGATGCTTCACCAAAAAATATAAAGAAGATCATGGGTGTGGACAACATTGATTGTAGGCAAATTGCTGCTCATCTGCAGGTATGTGTAACATATACATATAAATGACATAGAAGTATATGGTAATTATAATTGCTTTGAAATCTAAAAATAAAGGTAAACATTGACCAAGTAGAAAAGCATTTTTCCTTTGAAGAATTAAATGATTGTCTTTTAGATAGAATAACGAATGCACTTATCCATTGTAAGTAAGCTCGATTGAGAACCTACACCCCTGCAAAAAAAAAACACTAAAGTTATGGATTTGAAAACATTGCAATAACTGCATCTTAACTGTGTCTCTCCTAAAGTGAACCTGATCATCCCAGTCAATTGCAAATGAGGGTGCCTTATAGCATCACCAAAAGATACCTTAAAATACATGATTCAGAATCCTAATAACAGAATTTGGGGATGCATTTTTAGACTTCTCTTGGGCATGCTCTTATGGTGCGTTGCAAAAACAAAAGGATTATTTTGCTATAATGGTTGTTGGTAACTTTAGTGTTGATGATGTTCTCTTTGGCACATTTCTTGTCATTCCTTTTGTTTTCTTGTAATTATTTTTCTTCTTTTGAATAAAATATACACAACACTCTTGGGTATTAGGGAATGTGTGTGAGAGAGAAGGTCCAGGTGATATGTCATACGAAGAATATCATGACAGTTGTGCCTTCTTGATTATACAAATATTTCATTAATTGTTCCGTTAATTTATCATAGAAACATCGACTACGGCTAACAAAGGATTTGAAGAAAGCATCATTTACAACGGATACCATCAAGGATGAATCAAATTCTAGAATAGGGCCTGCAGAGAGTCATCACGTGTGCCGCAACGCAAGTACACTGCAGCCTCGTTCCAACACTCAACCTACAGAAACAACCGTGAGTTAAACGACACAAAACTGGACATTATTAATTACCACGCTCAAATATATTGCCTGCACACTTCATGAAACAAACTGTCAATTTTCTCTTTTCCTTTTTTACCTTTTAGATGCAAATCCTCTCTGAAGACGCTGAATATGACGATGTTTACGCCGCGATGCGAAGAGCCTTACAGTATGGGATTGTCTTTGATGAGTCCAAGCATTCCAGTGATCCTTCTGGTGATGAGGATGAACAAGTTGTGGTAGGAGGAGATCAAGATGGATGTGCCAATGAAGCCAATGACATAGACTCATCTGGTGATCATCATCAGGTTGCTGCTGTTGTCACTAAACCATGCAACGCAAATGCTTCACAAGAGATAATCAACAAGATGACTAATTCTGATGGTATGCAAGCCACCAAAGGAAGCAAGGCAGCAGTTTTCCGCCTTGTGGATTATTCAGAATCCGATAGCGATTAGACAGAGGCATCGGTCTGCTGCAATCTACTACTAACTGGTCGTAGTTGCAGCAGTAATTAGTAGCCTTCTAATAATAATAATGATGGCCAATTGCATATGGCAGTTCATTATATACATGTCCTTCATGGAATGTTAAAACTGTTGAAGTTTCTGGACATTATAGTAAAATTGTGATATTGACATATTGTCTGTTAGGAATATGGTTCCAATCAGTGCTTACTTGTTGGGTATACCTTCTGAAATAACATGGTTGGTAAAGCTTAGATATTACAACCCAAACATAATGGAGCTGTTTTTTATTTATGCAAAGTTCACGTGCTGCCCATGGAAGATTAAAAATAAAATTAACAACGAACCATCTATATGTGCCTAGTAATTAGGAGCAAAGAATTATCTAAACACTCGATTGACGATTGGCCCAATTGTAATAGTTGGACTGCAGTGACAAGCTCATTGGTTCAAGTTATGCTAGGTGGCTAGCTTCATCCGGCTACCCAAGATTGAGAAATGTTGGTCGACCACCGGTGTGCACATGTGCAGCCAAGACACAAGATGACATTGAAGATTCAAGTACTCTAACTTCTAATTGACTTTCTAACCCTTACTTCCAAGAAGAATATGTGATCAACTTTAAGTCCTCAGGTTGGAATTTTCTGTAGCATGTACCTTGGACCCTACGTGTTGTTCGTTGTAGTTCTAATCTAAACAACTTATATATGCTTGCGGTTCTACTGAAAATTGTAATTATCCAATCGATCTTCAAGTTAGTGATGGAACTGCTCTAATCCTAATACCTATCGATGCGGATACGCAAACCCATGCTATGATATTTCTCGAGTTGGCCGCCCTCTTTGTTATATCTTGTCCCTGCTGCTGGTCTCACTCTCACATGCCAGGGCTTACATTTGGAAGTGGTGTGGGTGAAAATGGTATGGAAGTTTCCAACTGTACATGCCGGCTTTTGTTTCTGTTTTGCACCAACTGTTTTTCTTAAATTCAGTAGTGTCCAAAAATAGAACATAAATGGTGGAGGGTTTTTTTGGGACTATTTTAGCGTGGTGTATCATGTTTTCATCTTAAATTTTACCAAAAAAAAATTAAAACCATGGTATAGAGAGAACTTTTTCTTCCCTAGTGTCTTATAAACCCAGCTAACTAAAACCAACATCCACGCTTCAACAACGTTAGACTGACCACATGATACTCTGAGGTTTGGGAACACTTAACTATTTGCCACTTTTAAGATGTGGCAATTAAGGATTTGCCACTCGCTGCCTATGACATGTAGACCCTCATGTGTCTATGACATGTGGGTCCAATGGCAAATCCTTTATCACCACTCGTAAGAGTGGCAAATAGTTAATTATTCCACTTTGGGGAGTTCACTGTCACTTGAAGTATAGCACATGCTTTTCCTAGCTAACATGCGTGTGTAGTGTGAGTGTGGTGTGCGTCTGCGTGTTCTTGTTGTAATCTCTCAAAAAAAGTTATAGCACATGTTTTTCCTCTTCAGTAACACGGATTTTCATATATACTCATTATGCCATCACGTAAGTCTCATATATATCCTATACCGCTAAACATTTCTGTTAACACCATCAAAATTAAATCAATTATTTTTATCATATTATCAACATTAAATCAATTTAATTAACCCGTTGTCGTCTCGGTTTCAATTATTCGTGATTATATGAACGGTACTCAGCCTAGAAAACCACCGGCCCAAGAACAGAAATCCTTTCTTTTCCAGCTGATTGACCAGCCAGAGGCCTTGCTCACCGAATTGTTCAGTCTTTCCTTGCTCACACGCTTTGCTAACTTTAGAGAAAAAACTGACTTTGGTTTCTACCGCTGTAGTTGAGCACCGCACACATGCTCCCTATCAGTTTCCACGGTGACTCCTATATCGTCTCCCAAAGACCCCTACTAAGGTTCTTGGCATAGGCATCAATGTTTCAATCTTTGCATTTTGGAAATTGCAACACATCCAATTCTCCTGTTTGGGGACTATCACCTATTAGGTTGTTTGTTATGAATCACCAAAATCATTCACGCCATATATTTTTGAATAAACACATTCAATCTAAAATTGATCTATGTGATTCTTGCATGGATGCCTCCTTTATTAATTTGAAATGATATGGAAGAAAGTGCTTTGATCAGTAAGATATGGATGTATGTTCTAAACCATAAATGAACACCTGTGAGATGTGGTGCATCAAGTCCTTTATATTTCACCTACATAGCATACATGAATGCGTTAACTCTTCATAGCATCTGGATCATTTATGTTTGCATTACCCTGGAAAAGTCATAAATGTTTTATATCTTAGGCCATCCTCATTTAATCTAGGTGATGCAATCACACAAAATACCTTGGTAGACTATTTTTTTTAAGACCCTTGTTTGGAGGTAGTACTAAAAAATTTTCTTTGCAAATGCTAATTATTTAGTATGGAAGCAATATTTCTTTTTTTCCCTGAAATAAAGCCTTAGCCATCACTGAAATTTTGGTCTGGGGTTATAATCGAGCAATATTGTAAATCATAATCTAGTGGCTTTCATGGAGTAAGCTAAGAATTATAGATAAGAGTTTCTAATTTTTTTTCAACATATGCAATGCCAGCCTTTGGGTAATATAGAATAAGAATGTGATTTTGTAGAGCGAGAATACCACTATTTTCATGGTTCGCTTTAACAACATGCAAATTTCTTTCCTTTGAGACCTTTGTCGTTTCACTTAAATAAAAAAATATTTTTCTATTTCTAACTCAATAAATTTCACTAGAAAGATTGTAATTGTTCCTATGCTAACATTGCCAACTCATTCTTTTCTCTTATGGCAATTATAGCACAACTTCTGCCGAGGACTACGGCATAGATTGGCAGTTTGTCCCAATAGGAATTACACGCTAATGCTTTCCTTTTTGTTAATTAATAGCTGATTTCATTTTGGGTTTTGTTTACATTTGAAATTCCATATACAGTATACTAACCATGTAGTTTAAAGAACATCTGTCCTCAATCATATTAACAAACAATATTTTTTTAAGTGGAAAATGTCACGTGCCATTTCACCATTGTTGAGCTATCCATGTTTTATGGCATTTTATTTAACACAACGCTTGTGTTACCCACAATATAAATATTTATATATTTACTCACATAAGTTCCTTTTAAGAAATTACATGTATACTTGCTAATATGGGGGGTCTGTATAAATGCTAATATGTTATGGTCTTATATATATGGTGCGGAGATTTCCTGCTTTTATTGAACACATTAGAAATATTATATGACGACAAAGGCTTTATACAGATATCATGAGCAGGAACCCTGTTTTGTGCTATAAATAGACTCCAACGCTTCCAAGGGCTTCACACACCAAATAGAGGACCAGAGCTAGCAGAATCCAATCAGAATTTTATGGCTCAAAGGGTATGACACTTCGCTGATGGGGCTTTTGTCATTATCGTTGATGGAGATAAGTGTCATGCCAACTCTACAAGAGCTATGCTCTCTAGCCTCAACCTTTCATGGTAAGTCTGTTCGATTCCTGTATACATCCATGCAAGGGAAATATTACGGTGCTAGATTTACCACCATGAGTCCGGCCGATCGGGCTCTTCGCCAAAAACTCCAATTAAGTTTTACGTTTTCCAATGATTGAAGACGTCTTTTCTTCAATTAGTAAATACTAAGTTTTGTTGGATTTGCTCAGTCTCTCTAAAATTTTTCTGGATCTGTAACCAGGAAACATACATATGAAAATGTTTCTTCCACTAATTGTCACTTCCAGATCATAAAGTGTCAACATCCAGAGTGAAAAAAATCCCTGATTTTTCATTTGGGGTACCTACAGTAATACTTTTGTGGGATATTGATTTTTGATCTATATGTTACCAATCTCAGCTTTGCAATATATTACATCTGAAAATATTTCTATCAAGTTCAGAGCAGATACTGCATCCCAAATGGGTCTTAAAAGTAATTGTTGCTTTTCAGTGATAATGTACTCAAGTCCTGTGAATGCACTCATTATTCTGGAGAATAATGCACAAGACATTGTCGTAGTCTTGGCAACAGTGGACGTGAAACAATTGAGTGGTTTAAAGTTCCTTGAAGCTGCAAGAATGAAACATCAAGACCTTCAAGTGATCAGTAAGTAGGCTGATTCTGTTCTAATTCAACTCTATTAATTTTATCTTATGCATCTGCATGGACAAAAAAAATTATTGGGAAATGGCTTTATTGATAATGCTTGTTTAATTTGTACTAGTGATGTCAGCTGAAACCACAAGGTTGTACACAATGATGAGGTGTGTTAAACTCGCTGCACGTTTTCTAGTGAAGAAGCCTCTTAACGAAGACATTGTACATGATCTGTGGCAGCATATTGCCCTGAAAGTTCTGATGATGGAGAAGATCAGGGAATTACTACAAGGATGCACCATATATGTTAATGGTAGCGTTTGTGTCTTACTTTCTGCAAAATAAGGCATGGACCATGTGCTGAATATTAGGAAATATTAGCATTCTGAATGGTGATATTGTGCAAAATTTGTAAAAGTATTGAGCATAGAAGAGCCTGCAGGTAAAAAGGAAAAACACAACATATATGTTTTCTAAAATATGCCATCACAATGTTTTACAAATTAAAATATCCAAAAGAAATTGTACGGTATGTAATAAGTTTACTTCTGAAGTTAGAAATTATAAGATTCTGAAACAATATGTGAAGTTCCCATCAATCTTTGTGATGGTGATATCTAGGAGCTCCTACCTCAACTCTCTCTAGTGACTTCAATATTCTAGTGGTGCTCTTGATACAACAATACAACCAGTCCAAGTAGAAGCTCCACCTTTGCTCAGAAAAAACTTTGATTTCATTGGAGGTATACACGCAACCGAGGATAAATGTCGTGCTGCCAAGTATGCTAATCATTAGCCCTGGTTTCGTTTTTTTTAAACCGATTAACCCTGGTTTCAAGCTTGGAAAGCCCTATTGAGCTACTCCCTCCAGTTCTCTTAGCTGACGTTATAGCCTAATAGCTTTTGGATTGAAAAAATTGACGGTTTAGCTTTCAAGACTCATAGTTTCCCAGCTTTACCCTTGCATGCATGCAAACACAATACACTCCCGATGCAAACATTTGTTGCTTCGTTTCCATCTGTGACGCAATGGCCAATACTCCCGGAGTAAAGATGCATGCATCCGTTACTTCGTCTCCATCCCCGAATGTATTTAATATGAGTATAACTGAAAATATGGATCCTAATTAATTACTTATTGCTATTTGCAATGCTGTCTAAAACGTCAATTAAACTAGAACTAGAGGGAGTATGTATTCATTGTCAATAGTATACAATATTCAGGAAAAAAGTATATAAACAATTATGAAAATTTATGAAATAATATAATGATGCATATACCAATGCCAAGGACATCGCAATACACTACACTAGAAGTATAGGCTCTTGTGGTTCATGATTTGGGGATGGTGAGATTCAGGGATATATGCTAGTGGAGATTATACTTGGTCATGGCCCCCCTATCATCTCTGACTATAGGTGTTCTTTTGTATGCTAGTTCGGCTCATGTGTGTTTTGGTTTGGGCCCATGTGCCCTAAGTGTTCTTATGTGATATTATTAGTCTCGTGTAGAGTGTTTAAATAGGTTTAGACAAGTTTTTAAATGCTCATGTTTCAACCGTTGTAATTCTGGGTTAATCCTTTTACACTAATCAAGGATGATAGTGTAAGTTTAGTTCCATGCATACATGGGCCTGCTCCTTGAAATAGGTAAGCTATTGTAGATTTTGGTCCACCGTGTTATAGTTAATATCAGTTAGAGGTCAAAGTTTAATGAAACAATAGTATCATATAAGGCAAGCACCATGCATGATTGTTTGGTTGGTGGATGTGCATGGGGTGGTTGGCTGGTTACATTACTGACATGAAGTGTATATATGTCCACTTGTTCAGAGGGTGTAGCCCAAACTTTCTATCTTACTTTTGTCTTTGTGTATTAGATGCAAGATATATATATATATATATATATATTATTTAGGGGTAGGTGGAATAACTCCAAAGTACATT
This sequence comes from Oryza glaberrima, assembly GCF_000147395.1. Lineage (NCBI taxonomy): Eukaryota > Viridiplantae > Streptophyta > Magnoliopsida > Poales > Poaceae > Oryza > Oryza glaberrima. Next base: position 13,770,796 of record NC_068329.1, read on the forward strand.
GACCCATAGAGATATGCATTGCGGAATGGATGTCCATTTCTTTTCGTTCTTTATTGTTGCATGTCATCATATCTTGCATACGTATGTAGCTAGAGTCAAAGGTCTTCCCCAATTTCCTAGGTTCAATGGTGGAATTTAAAAAACACCCTGGTACTTGCTCCATTTTATTTACCTTTCTTCCCATGTACGCAGTATTATGTCCCATGTACACAATCACTCTTAATGGTTTAGAATAAAATGCCTCTTTATGAGAAATTAGTGATAATACTGAATGTGTCATGCACGAAGAAGCTTGTACGATTTGTGTGTTATCACTACTTTCTATAGTGTGTCGCATCAATATAATGTGACTTCTTCTTGCAATGTGACATGTAAGATAAATCAATACATAAATGTTTAGACGTGTTATGCCAATGGTGGCCATCTTTTTAGCGAGCTATGTGATGTCCTTATAGTGTGTTGTCTTCCTACAATTTTATGTTTATTTATGATAAGATAAAACATGAAAATAATATACAAATCAAGTATGTCCCTGCAATATTATCAAACTAAACAAAAATTTTGCTTGTAAAGTACCTATAATATGATCATCAAGCGATACTCATATGGGAAAAATAAGTGGATTTTATCAAACCATATGTTTTATTATGATAGACTAACAATGGTTGCATATTGTAGTGTTTTTAGATATCCTTTTATATTTTATATTCATACATTATGGACATATGTATAAATTGTTTTTAGGCAATGGACTTCAATGAATAGTAATAAAAAGTATACCAAAACAACATATATTGTGCAACTATAAATAAGCTCTAGTGCTTTTGAGTGTACTTCACTCACATACACAACACCAAAAACAATACAATCCATCCTAAAGAAACATATGGAACAAAAGAAAGAAGGAAGGCTTACCGACATGCTCAATGTCATGGTAATCGATGAAGATAGACGTCATGCCTACTCTACAAGTTCCATGCTCACTCAATTCAACTTTTGTGGTAAGTCTTCAATTCTAGTCCTCGATCTATGTTCGAAAAAATGATTTATTCTCTTTCAAGTATATACCACAGTATAACTCTTGGAACATGTGGCTTACTTAGAGGTGGCCATGTGAGTAGTAGTGTGGGTTAATCACTCAATAAAATTTTACAGTAAGTTGCAGCATACTACCTTTGGTTTACCTTGGCTCCAATCAAATTTTGGGCCCAAGGTAATACAATTTCATTTTTTCCAATTTTCGGTGCATTTATATTCTTAAAATAGTATTGCCATCTATATATTGTTTGGCATGCAAACTTATGTAAAGAGAAATTTTGAGTTGTAAACATGCACTAATTTTTTTTATTGTTCACAGTCACAGTGTACACAAGCCCCATCAAAGCGCTGGATTTTCTTGAGAATCATGCACAAGATTTTGATTTGGTACTGGCAGAGGTGCACATGGAAGAGCTGAATGGTTTTGCATTTCTTATGGCTTCTAGGAAGATTCATAAATCCATTCAAGTGATTAGTAAGTAGGCATATTATATATGGCATCTTTTGGGATTTTACACCTTCAATTATTAAATGTCATTCTGTCAACTACTAAATTATTTTTCACATTTATTTGTTCTAATGAATCTCACTTTTAAAAAGTGATGTCAACTGAAACAACGATGTGCACAATGAAGAGGTGTGTGCAACTTGGCGCTCGATTTTTGGTAAAGAAGCCTCTTGATTTTGAAACTACACAAAATATATGGCAACATCTAGATCTAAAAGTTGTACGAATGGAGAAGATAAAGGGTTTGCTTCAAGGTAGTATTATCAGTTATTGATTTGTTTCTGTAGTTGGTAAAAAAAAGTTTGATATATTTCAATCTTGTGTCTCTGCAAAAGTTAAACATATGTTTGTGTTTAGACAGTTTTGTAATCTTTCCAACCTTGACTACTTATATGTGGATTTTGTTTTTGCTAGATTCACCAAATTAGGGGAGCAGTATGATTTCATAATGCTTTTACTTTTGACACATTTTACTAATTTTAGACGGTCAAAGTTCCATAAAATTCTTTTTTAAGGGTAAGTTCCATAAAATTTTAGTAATGATGTGTGGAGTGAAAAATAATACTGAGGAAAGAAATATTTTAAAAAATAAATTAAAATGTATCCACAATAAAAATCCATGTATTTTTTATACATATTTTGCAAAAGGGGTGTGTGCAGACATAGGTTTCTGTAAATAACTTTTCCTTATTACATAATATTCCCTCTGTTTTTTAATAGATAACACTGTTGACTTTTGAACACATATTTGACCATTCGTCTTACTAAAAAATTTTATGCAAATGTATAAGATATAAATCAAGTACTTTGAGTGATAAACGACTCACAACAAAATAAATTATAATTATGAGAAATGTTTGAATAAGACAAATGGAAAAACGTGTGAAAAAAGTCAACAGCGTCATCTATTAAAAAACGGAGGTAGTATATAATAGGGGATTCCCCTACTGTTTCTTAATAAAAAGATTAACTTGTAAATTTTAGATATTGATACTAAATTATGCATGTTGATTTATTTTAGATGACTCATCTAAAAATATGAAGGTGATCAAGAACAAGGGCACCACTGATTGAAATCAAATTGCTACTCATGTTCATCAGGTATGTATTTTTTCCCCTAAAATATGATATAGCATTTGGTGCATGCAATTCATTTCACTAATAAATGTCAAATAATCACTGCCAGAATCCATAATCACTGTCAAAATACATGTCCCCCTATAAATTCTGAAAAAATAAACCAAGCCCAAAGTTTGCACTAGTCCATCTAGGCGATTATCTTCCTCGCTACATATATATATTATTTCAATAATTATATAGTTCATTTATCCCAGGGCCGCCAACTGCACTTGGAAAAGGAAGTAAGCAATGCGTTATTTACAAACAAAAGTAGAAAGGGTGCGTCAAGTTCTAGACGTAAGAGACACCAGTTTCATCCCTCAACTCAACTTGCAAAAACCACTGTGAGTTAACCATACAAAAATTGTATATTATTACTACTGAAAAAGGTAATGTTGTACACCTAAGGTGAAGGTACCTACTGATTTCTTTTGCCATTCAGATGCAAGTCCTCAATGAAGACGATGTTTACACCGCTATGAGAAGATCCTTGCATCTTGGGACTATCTTTGATGAGTCCAACTATTCCAATGATCCTTGCAGCAATGAAGATAAAGTTGGAGAAGATGAGATTGGAGGTTATGGCTGTGCCAATGAGGCAAATGCCACACACTCATCTGATGATCACAATGTTGTTGTTCCTGATCTATCCTGCAATATAGCAGATGATGTCTCACAGGAGATTATGAGCAAGGCTACTACTTGTGTTGATCATCGGAAGCAAGACACCACACGAACTGATGGGCCAGCAGCTATGAGTGCTGATGAAGCTAATGCTACATTCTCAACTGGTAACCTGCAGCAGGTTAATGTCATTGTGACCTGCAATGGAGATGGTTCACAAGAGAGCATACAGAAGAATACTTGTGATGACCAGCATGCCCCCACAGGAAGTAAGCCAGAAACTCAGACTTGTGAACTATTCAGACTCCGAGAGCGATTAAATAGAGGCATGTCCGAGATAATTAGAATGGAAATTGTAGCGAGCTGAAGAATGGCAAATAAAAATAAAGGTTCCAAAAAACGATATTGATGGCCATACATCTCGCCCATGGCAGTATTTGTATATTTTCATCATGCGAAATAAGTATTTATGGTGACACTTGCTTATATGCACATCGGGGAATGTAGAGGAACTGGAATAATTTATCATTTTCCTAAAATGTATGGTTTTGTTTTGTTCTTTTTAGAAACAGTGCACTAAGTTCGTATGAATAGTTTCTAATTGTGACTCCAACAATCTATTTTCTACAGTTTGTGCTAATGTGTGTGATTTGTGATGAGCCGAAAAAACTATTTATTTGGTACTCTCACACTATCAGTAATGACAACTATAGTATGTGCAGGTTAAGAATGGAGGCCGCTACGGTCAAGGCTTCCACACCAATTTATATTTTCCTTTCATCAATTACTGGTTCTTGGACTACTCAAGTGAATTTTAATCCGCAAACTACTCCACTCAAGTAGCATGTTTATATATGCTCTCATCGGTCTGCTTGTTGGCTTATCTGCCATAGCTAAAATTTGAATTTTGAAACTTAATATCGGAGTCGATTTTTGAGTTTTTGTTTTCATCGTGGTTTGTTTTCCAGCTTTTCAGTTTTACACTACTAATAACACTAACATAAAAGGTTTACCTATATATATTTTTGGTTGTTTCATTCATTTTCCGATGAATTATCGGCATAGCTCAACCAATCCGAGCGGTACATCTTTGCTCATAATTTACATCATGCAGGGCCAAAAACGAGGCTTCCATCATGCCTTGGTGTCTTTTTGATGAATGCACAAGTTTCCAGATAGTTGAAATGATAAGGATTAACACTTCCCTTGCATGCACGCCAGTATAATGGCTGCTATGGCTGCCATGTCATAAGTTCCATAGTGCCACTTGTCCATAATATGGCCAGATGATTGATATGCACACTTGCATTGTTGGACTGGCTAGCAATGTCATGCTAGCTACATGCATGCACTGTGGGGCAGACCCAGAATTTTGCTAGGCCTCAGGCCAACCCATGGTGATTTCGTCCCAAATGCTGAATAAAATAGTAAACTATGACAAGGTTCTATGAGCTTTAGCATTTAGGCCCGACCATGGCCCAGGTGGCCCAAGGCCTAGGTCCGCTCTTGTGTGCATGTATATAGTGTATGTACACTTTTGTCCGGATATCATAGTTCTGACTAGCCATGTATCAACACTCTATCTCTAAGATATCTCTGAGGTATAGCTCTTATCATTATGTATTAGCTACAAGATATAATTTATTTATGTGCATGTGAGATATTTTCAAGAGTACACATCAGTTCGAGATAGAGATGCTATGTATGGATATATATGCAAGTTTCTATTATTTTATATTGCTACTCACATTTTGTTTGAAAATATATTGCTTTGCACATCACAATATCCCCACTGCTTGCATCACTAGAGATACATATATATGGAGTCAAAACTATCTGGCTAGGTCAAATTGGTAGAATTTCATAAAGGACCTTGATTGCCCCTCTATGTTATGCAAAAATATTTTTTTTGGCAAGTTATTATTTACACTAAAATATATACATTGTTTAGTGTTCCTCACCTTACATTGACATTCTACTCTATATATTGTCAATGTTAAGGACATGGGTCTTTCTATGAAAAGTATGTGATAATGGATAACACCATGCCTTGAGAAAAAAACGGTGATTGTGGTTTCATCACAACTGTGTAAATACATTACGTCACTATAATGTGACATCTCTCGGTTATGTGATCTACGTGACAAAAGAAAAGATAACACACGTCGAAAGTTCCACCAATGTTGCCCAACTAACTAGCGAGCATCGTTTCTTCACTTCACATTCACAGGATCCAACTTTTGCCTTTTTCATACAAAATGAGTTACGTTCCTCCATTGTGTCTTGTTTGTGATCATCTAACAAGCGAGTGTTATGCTTATGATGAACATGCATATGCTTCGGGTATATGGAAATATCATTTAATAGTTGATCCCAGCTAATGTTACCCAACTATATATGTTTATATGGAAAATATTGTTGGATTTTATCACATTACATGTGCCAGCATGATAGTTCTAAGAAAAACTTATAAATTTAGTTAATTATACAATATGGACCTTTTTAGAAATTATCATACGCAATGGTCCTTGATGAATAGTAGTAACAAAACATATACCAAAAACACCATACATCAAACCTTGTTGCACTATAAATAGCCTCTAGTGCTTTCATACTTCACAAAGAACATAACGAGTTGAATACTATTCTTGAGGAACTTATGGCCCAAAATGAAGGAATCCCTAATGGTAGGCTTAGTGCCATGGTAATCGATGAAGATAAATGCCATGTTGATTCTACACGCTCAATGATTTGTACACAACTCAACTTTTGTGGTAAGTCCTTTCTGATCCTCTCCATCATAATATGTCAAGGACTAGATATTGAACTGCATGTGTTGTAACCCATGGTTTTATTGTTATACCACATGTTAAAAGTTGCAAACAAGTTTTATATATTATATATATAGCAGTGTACTACATTGGGGTTAATATCTTGTATGGTTATGAAGCAAGACAAAAGTTGTATTTGGATTTTATTAATTCATGGATTTGTTTATCTTACGTGCAACGGCTCTAAGCAAGCTTTGGGCGGAATATGTTACAAGTATGCTTATTGACATTCTATGTGTATATATATTATTTAAACACTAATTTCAACTTTCCATTGGTTGGCATGCAGACTACTATAAAGCTATTTTTTGATATGGAACAGGCATTGATTTTCCTTTTTTGTTTTTTCAGTCACAGTATTTACAAGTCCCATAAAGGCGCTAGATTTTCTTCAGAATCAAGCAGAAGGTGTTCATTTGGTTCTGGCAGATGTCCAAATGGAAGAAATGAATGGCTTTGAGTTCCTTAAAGTTGCAAGAGAACTTCATAAATCCATTCAAGTGATTAGTAAGTATCTAGACATACTTTCTATTCTTTATGGGGACTCCAAAGTTTACACATACAATTGTTGAATGTCCATATGGTTTATTACTTTGATTTGTCTACCAAAATATTTACTAGATTTATTATGCTAATAGATCTCTCTTTTGAATTAGTGATGTCAACTGAAACGACAATTTACACAATGAAGAGATGTGTTCAACTTGGCGCTCAAATTTTGGTCAAGAAGCCCCTTGATGTTGTAACCATACAGAATTTGTGGCAACATCTTGACATCAAAGTTCTAAAAATGGAGAAGATTAAGGATATGCTTCAAGGTGGCTTTATAATTTATCGATTTATTTTACAACTAATAATGTATATATAGCTTTCTTACATCAGCTCTAGCATAATATATATGCCACATATGTTCAGATAAATTTTTAGTTGTCTTAGTTTCATTGCAAATATGTTTATTGACTTTTGATAAATATTCCAACAATATATTATAATTAAGAACATATTTTTGGGAAATATTGTTTTTACAATTATATAGTTTTGTTAGTACTAACAGTTTGTAGTAATTTTGGATAATTAAAGTTGCACTAATGTCTACAGTGTTGTGAAGTATACAAGTCAAAATAAATATTGTCAAGTAAAATAAAATCTATATAGAGTTGGCATATTAGACACATAAACATAACAAGAGCCTTTTGTAGTGAAACATAGTGATGAATAAAGTTTTTTAATTTCATTTCAAAAAATTAAATATAAAAACTTCTTTATTTGAAATGTATTATGTATAGTATTCATTAAAAAAATATCTATTTATTTATATTTTTACAAGACATACAAGTAAAAAAAAGAATGAACATACCTGCTCAATGCTTATGTAGGTGTTGGAGATAAAAGCACTTGTGCCAATGAAATGAACTCTTTTCCTGAAAACCAAAAGGATGGTACTAAGAGGAAATATTACCTCATGTGGACTCCACATCTGCAGAAAAAGTTTCTACATGCTCTTGAAATACTTGGAGAAGGTCAAATATCTTTGGTGTAATTAGTTCAATTCATCACTACAGAAGATATTCTGGATTTCAGATATATAAATAGTGAATTATATGTATACATGTTGATCGATTTATATCATATGCTTCACCTAAACAAATAAAGATGATCATGGATGTGGACAACATTGATCGCAAACAAATTTCTACTCATCTGCAGGTATGTATACGATGTACATTTCTAAATTACATATATGCTAATTAAATTTCTTTGAAAATCTAAATAAAAAGTAAACATCAACCAAGTAAAAATGCATTTTCCATGTTGCAATAAAATACCTTGCCTCTGGGATAGAATAATGAATGCTCTGGTCCATCATAATTAAGCTCGATTGAGAATTTGCAGCTAAAAAAACTACTAAACTCTAAGTAAAAGTAGGGATTTGAAACATCACAATAAATTTCATCTTTTCAATGGTGTATGTAATGTCAATGGATCAGCAGTCAATTGCAAATGAGGGTACCCTGTGGTGTGTTGCAGGAGAAAAGAATCTCGGTAGAATGGTTGTTGGTAGCTTAGGTATTGATGATGTTTTGTCTATTAGCACTTGCATTTACTGTTTTTCATTTTGTTTTCTTGTAATTATTTTTCTTCCTCTAAATAAAGCGATGCATAGTCCACCTAAGAGTTCAAGGGGAACAATGTAGAGATTAGAGAATGTAAGAGAGAGAGAGAGAGAGAGAGAGAGAGAGAGAGAGAGAGAGAGAAGGTCCAGTTGATATTTCATATGTGTATAATATGCAGGGAGAAAATATGACAGTTGACTTATTGTTTATACTAACATTTTCATTAATTATTTCATCAATCTATCCTAGAAACATCGACTGCAACTGAAAAAGAAGTTAAGCAAGGCATCATTTACAAAGGGAAGCAATGAGGATACATCAAATCCTAGTGCAAAGAATCATCTCACATGTCGTACCATGACCCTGCAGCCTCATCCCTACACTAATCAGCCTGCAGAAACAACTGTGAGTTAAACCATACAAAACTGATAGTGTTGCACACTTAATGAAAGCAAAATTGGTGGTCTTAATATAGTGCAGTATGAGTCTCTCCTGTTGTTTCTTGTAAAAACAAATTGACGGTTTGCTTTTCCCTTACAGATGCAAATCCACTCTGAAGACGTTGAACATGATGATGTTTATGATGCAATGCGAAGAGCCTTGCAGGATGGGACTGCCTTTGATGAGTCCAAGTATTCCAGTGATCCTTTTAGTAATGAAGATGAAGATGTGGTAGGAGATGGATATGCAGATAAAGCTAATGCCATAGACTCATCTGGTGATCATTACCAGGTTGCTGTTGTCCTCACTACACCACACAACGTGGACTATACACAAGAGATCATGAACAAGGTTACTACTTCTGATGATGTGCAAGTCACTAGGGGAGGAAAGGCAACGGTTTCCCGCCTTGTGGATTATTCAGACTCTGACAACGATTAGACAGAAGAATCAATCTACTTCAAGCTACTACTAGCAGTAACTGATTGGTGGTAGTTACAACAATAATTAGTCTCCTACATAATAATATTATGATGCTGGCCATATACAGTTGATGTAATTTTAATTCATGCAAAATAAGACTCCATATTGAAACATTCAGTTTTGGACATTATAAAATTGTGATATTAGCATATCGTTTGTTAGGTGATACTCCACCCATAAATATAAGAGACTTTAAAGTGGAAGGATGTAGAGAAAAGACTTTAATACCCCTTATTAAATGAGGAGTTGTTGAGGTGTGAGGTGGTTGGGAGGAAGGAATTTAAGTGGAAGGTAACTGACGAAATGTAACACCCTAGTTTTCCACGGGTCCTAGGATACCATCTCTACTACTACGTTGTATAACAACATCTTTATAAACTAAAGGCAACAAGTATTAGTATGATAATACACAAGTTTAAGCATATAAATAACCTTGTACATATTTATAAATATGTCAACTATTTGTAGAATTATATATCCCATCTGAATGTTTCATCTACTCTCTCCCACTATGCATGCCTCGTAGCATCAAAACCTAAAGTAAAATATACATGTCCTAATCGGACTCTAAACAATCTTTCCTAAAAATAAAAGGAAACTAGCTTACTCTGCCTAATTAATAAATAAACTGTCATGTTGCATCCTTTTTTAATTTGACCCCCTCTAGATAAACTTCTTTAATTGATTAATTCCTTAACCGAATCCATCAAGAATCCAACAGCTAGCGGCTGATAATTTCCATTGGCTCACTCCAAGACTCTAAAGCCGATACTGACTCTAGGCCGATGACAGTTTCAGGGTTTACCAAATTTTGACGTTAATTGGTTCCCACTTTGCCGTCGTCGCCCTCCCAACCTCCTGTCGCCACCGCCAGCCTCCCGGCCTCATGTAGCCGCCTTCATTGGAGAAGGCGAAGATGAATCGAGACAGAGAAGCAAAACGGCAACGGAGAGGCAACAGTATAGAAAGGCATTTTGGAAGAGTGGCGGCTACCGCTTTCATCCTTCTGTACCTTCCGTTCCTCACCGCCACCTTCTGCTCCCTCACTGCCTCTGATGACCCGTCACCCTGACCACAAGAGAGAGGGGGGAGGCCACTCCTCGCCACCACCTTCTAGGCTCTAGCGCACCCACCTCGAGCCTGCCCTGGATTCAGCAGGCGAGGGCCACGCAGACCTCATCCATCGCCATGAGCCTCTCGTTAAGCCTGCCAACAAGAGGAAGCTAGACTCATAGCTCTAGTGATAAGAGAGAGAAAGGAGGGAGGGAGGGAGAGAAGACGGGAGAAGCGTCGGTGCCCTTCCCATCTCTGGTTCGCCGCTACTACTATCACCCTACCGAGTCCTGGCCTCTCTGCTGTGGAAGAGGGAAGAGAAGGAGAGGGAGGGGAGAGAAGGGAAGAAGAGGGGATGGAGACTTACATGTGGGTCCCATTGTCCTTTTTTATCTTCTTTTTTTATTATAGTGCCTGTGGACGCCACGTATGAAGAGACTAAGTCAACGCATGCCACGTAGTACAAAACGTTGTCCAAACCATCCGAGGAGGCAAATTGAACCGGTATTGATATTTGGAGAAGTCATTATATCCGGTTTTGCGGTAGAGGGATATGAATTAGATCTGAGCTATATTTGAGGGAGTCAAGTTGGACTTATTCCAAGGGAGGAATAAGAGGGAGAGAAGTGGACTTTGGCCGCGGGCCGAGGGAGAGGAGAGAGACTTTGGGCCAGTATAATTTTTAGTTTTTCTTTTTAATAAACTATGATAATTGTTTTTGTTGCTTAATAAATATTTTCGGTGCTCTGAAAATTCTAGTAAAATTTGAGGGCTCCTTTTAGACCAAGGAGAATTTAGAAAAAATACTTTGGGCCACATTCGATTTTTTTCTTGTACACATTTTAATAAATTCTATTGTTCCTTTTAGAGTGATTTTTAATTTGGGATGAATTTACAGGACGTGACAGGTAGGTACAATTTAGTACATAAAATTATAAATCGTTCGTTTCTATGCACAAACTTGTCTAGTGCGTGCAAAGTAAGGCTAAAAAACACTTTATAACTAATTTCTCTAAAAGTTGCACTCTGAGTAGGATATTATGCATGTGCTCAATCAGTAAAATGACTCTTTAGATCAGTAAAACAAACATGGGTTCATGTTTTTGGCTGTTGGCTCCGATTTTTCTTAGGAGATTACCCCTTCATTTCATTCATGGCTGCCTTGGCGTATGGTAATGATATTTACTTCTGAATTTTTCTCTCATTCTATCAAATGAAATAGCATAGCTACTGCTTGTTTTAAAAAATATATACTCAATTAAACATAGGATATATGTTGAGTGTACAGACAAAAGGTATATAAAATATAAAAGGAAGATCCAATGAATACAAAATAATGGATAAAAACAAAGTAAACAAAAAAAGTATATGTAAAGGTTATTTAGACATAAGACATCTCTCGTAACCTTAATTATGCACGTGACATCCTAATCAAACTCTATATTAGCATGATTAGTCACAATATATTGTTTTTGACTTGATTTGCATAAACTAGACAAATTCATGCACCATAATAACTATTTTACAAGTTTGTATACTAAATTACACCTACGTAACATGTTTATATATCACCAATGCAATTTACTTTTCAATAAAATGCAGCGTTACTTGCCTTCAGTGAGAAGTAGCACTTAGCATATGACGACCAGCTGTGATCTCAAAAGCACTATATCATGATAAACATCATGAGACAATACCTCAATGCACATTCGATTACAAAATAGAAACAAATCACACATCAATATAATACGCCTCACCTAGCTAGGATATTTAACTAAACAAACCATATTGCCTTAGTTCGGAGTCTTTCTAGTATTTGATTCGTAATAACTCATATACACAACCATGCTTTTCATGTGATCTACTCCGTCCCATTTTAAGTGCAACGATGAGTTTTCCGTGCCTAATTTTGATCGTCCGTCTTATTTGAAAAAAATAATAATTAGTATTTTTGTTGTTATGAGATGATAAAACATAAATAGTATTTTACTCGTGACTTATGTTTTTAAATTTTTTTCAAACTCTTTTTAAAAAAATGGACGATCAAAGTTGGACGCGAAAAACCATGGCTGCACTTGAAATGTAATGGAGAGAGTACGTATAATTATCTACCATTGTTATTTTATCAATAGGGTTTAATTTTTATACCCATCAAGGTTGTTGCTATAACTTCTTGACGTATACAGATAAGCTGAAAAAAAATAAAATAAAATAAAACAGAGTTCAAAAGCTAACCAAAACTAACTGATTTAGCCCTCAATTCAAGGATTGTGAAGTCATATACCATTGTTCATTTAATTCCTATACCAAAATTAATCGTCTCCAAAGACCACCTCGGCCCCGTTTTCATCTATGCTAAATAGTAAATACACAAGCTGCCCACAAAAGGTAAAACTATTATCAATTGTTTATGCGGCAATTGCAAATATGCCACCATTTTGAATCGTTATTACTAAACCACTATTACAATATTGCAAAACTGCCATTAGAACTATCATTCAATGATATTCTCACAAGATATTATAAAAAACCAATAGGAAAATTTGAAAATGTCCTGTTGTTTATAACATTTTCCAATTTTCTCAACGATGCAAATTCTATGAAGATTTAAAGTTGCATCGTCTAGCTACAAAACAAATCCATTTAGACATCCTATTTACCTATTCGCCATTATGATACAATATTCCTGCAGTGACGTACGTTGTTCCTTAGTTATTAAATACAGATAGGACCCGACAAAGAATTTTATACATCGATGAGCTTTTCACACGTTTGCTAGGGGACTCTTAGGGGTAGAGCTTCAACTCCTAAATTTAGCTTTAAGAGTTGAGTCTGAAATGGAGTAGTAGTGTAGTTTAAACCTAGCTCCGCTCCCATTTTTAGATGGAGCTAAAACTGTTTGACTAAACTCTAGCCTCCAGAGAGGTAGAGCTAAAGTTGTACCAAACAATCCCTTATTAAGGCCTATTTAGGGTGCGTAAGATTCTAAGCAACTAGTTGATATCCAACTTATAAGAATCTAGAGATGTTGAGTTTCTCAGCTTCTGGCTTCTGGTTTCTAGTTCATCTTGTAGATTTTACAACTACAATTTCTCGTAATCTAAATGAAAAGTTGGACTGTCAAAAGTTCCTCCAGACATCCCTTAGCAACCCCTCACAAAGCACACGCTGCGCATGCTATCCAAACGGATTGTACAGATCTCATGGCCATACGTGGAGTGGTAAATAATTTACTAAGGTTTACAAATTTAGATGGTATTTAAGTGCACCGGAAACTTTTGGTGGTACCTTTCTACAACAGGCATCTTGCGACGTGCAGTAATGAAGTCAAAGTCAAACTGAGGCTTCAGGAGATGAGCAGTAATGATTACGAATGTCCTGTGATGACCAAACAGTCCAACCTGTGCTCCTGCTTACATAACATCAACTCCACGCGCATACATTCGAATGACAATACAAATCACACTAATCCAGCTAAACTATTTCTAAGAGTTTGCAGCTTTACTGCCCAGCACTGTTGCCTGCACAAAGAGAGAACATGTTAAGAATGCCAATAGATCAGATAACAGTTTTGTCATTAAATGATGTATTTGAAGTAAGAAGGAAAAACTGGATGCATATTGAAAAAGCAAGTGACCAATAACTAGCAGGAACCCATCATAGACAGCAAGCAATTCTGGTCATTCTACAACCTTTTAATACTCTGAAAACACAAAGTAAAAAGAAACTACATTTGTTTCCTTACATAATCAATATTTATAAAACGATCATGTATTTTGCAATTTGAATGAAACACAAGTGTCAACTGCTCATTCTTAGTTCTAGAGAAATAGCAGATAAAAGCTCCATAAAGACAGTTCCAACCAAAATGCAAAAGTCACACTGAATGTTAGACCAATAGGCGATGCCAATCTAGCACGGCATTGTTTTTCTCATAAATGAAGGCAAATAAAGTTATAGTGCCATAAGTTTTGATTGTAAATATGATGAAGTTCAAGAAACCCAGGACTGCTAGTGTATTTTACCCTATATTTGTACTGTGATATATAACAGATTAGAATGGATGGTAAGTAGTTCGAGAATTCAAAATTCATGCAAAGATAACTCTCAAAGATTAATTTTGATCATTTTTAATAATTCATGCAGAGAACACATGGAAATTAAATCAGTAATAGCCAGGTGGAAGCTGTTGCAAATCAAAACCATCAATTTGATTATTTCTACGCTGATTATTTTTTTCTCGAAAATGCAGGACGACTGCATTTCATTTCATTAAGAAGAAAGCGAATAAATGGTCCAAAGAAAGGGTCAAGGAAACAACCCCGATACAACCCAAGAATGCATCCTACACAAGCGATGCTCGACCAATACGCTGATTAATTGACAGCTGTCACTAGCTTCATCTTGACAGATACAAAAATAAAAGAAAAGTATCAGTTCTTATGTTCAGGTACCCGATTGGTGCAAGATCCCCATTTCAAAAAACCTATACAGTATATGCATCATTAAAAATGTCAAGCAACAAAAAGTAAATTTGCCTCTAGTGGCACAAAGACATACCAAATCTTGAACTCCATTAGGATTAGGAAGCCCATTATCATGAAGTAACTAAGCGTCCACAAATTAGAATGAACGGGAGAATTATTCATGCAATTGTCAATTAGTATCTAGAAATATTTTAACCAGATGAACATAAATTTGGACAGCTCAGAAATATAAGCATTTCTTCAATTCTTGCAACACAGAAGTACACAGCTAAGATTCCTTTGTCGGCTCATAAATAAACTGAGCAGAATTCTAGAAAGAATGTTACATTGAATGAAAGTTGAGAAAACTTTGTTACCCTACATAAAGTTCAGATATGTACAACTAAGATAGTTCAGCTCAATACTACTAAAAAAATATATGAATAGCAAATTTGAATATTATTTGTCAGAATGCATTAATATAACATATGCATAGGAAGAAAAGAAACAGCTGCAGAAATAGAACAGCATTTTCTGCATAAGGATACAGAAAAGGATACAGGTGAAGGCTATACCAAGATGCTTGTATTAGTATACTGCAAGATAATGTCAAATAGCAGTGTAAAAATAAGAACAAAACATCAAAAAGAACTCAAAATGTAAGATAGCAAGTATACCTGACCAAAAAAAGGGCAATTGTTTTCTTCAGTAATGGCGATCATGTTTTCTTCTATGATGTGCCCCATCATGGTATATCTCACGCTGCCCTGTAGACGCCTCATCAATCATGCTTGTTGCAGGATCAACATCAGAATATGCGCTTTGGGGATCATATCTATCACTGAACTTATCTTGAGTCACAGACACTGATCTATGCCGGGTATGACTAGTTGTACTTACATCATTGCTTCTGACTCTTGACATGCGGTCATATTCTCTCTCTGAGGACCATCTTGTATAACCGCTTGATTCAGAATAATAGTCTGACCCATTTTTGTTGTACTTATAACTATATTTCCTATGATCATCAGAATTTCTTTGGTGTCTGCTGTTCTCATGATGGTGAGAATACCTTTGATCTACTGTGCTTTCTGAATCTTTAATACTTCTATTCTCATGATCAGATACTTTCTGGTACTGGCGTTGATGACTTCCATTTCTGAAGTCCTTATATGAATCCCTCGTGCCATGGTTCCTTGATGAAACTATTCCAAAAGAATTAGCACATGGTAATTTTTCACAACTGACTGATGGAATACCAAAAATGTCCTTACCATAAGAACTGCTTGTAGGATTAAAACTTCCTTGGTATGTGCCATCATGAGGACTATTCTTAAGCACACTCTGTGCAATATCACCAGGCACATCCAAATGGCAACCAATCCCTCCTGCCTGTTTGATCTCTTCCATATGCTCATCAATTATGTCTCTTAAAATCTTCAACAGAGAAGGAAAAAAATTAAATCCATATATCGATCACATATTGTAGAATCAACTGAGTATAAGTAACATAACATGCACTGAAGGGTTATCTGAGTATATGACACATCGAACAATCTAGATGGTATAAGAATTATTAAATATGAAATCTAAGCGTAACTAACTTGAGATTGAAAATGAATAAATAAATCAATTGAGATGATGTTCCCTGACTTCGAACCCTAATAGAAAGTGAGCTGTCATCAACAAAAGAGAGTGTTGAGTAATGTTCCACCTGAAAAGTTACATAGACCCTCCATGTAAATCTGAATTATCATGGTCACAACACAACATTTGGACTGGCTTTTTGATAGTAACACACAGATAAAAATAATAATATGCTAGAAAATATTTTCAAAGACATCTGATGGATTTGTTTTTCTTGTGATCAGTCACACAATCTTTTACTTATAATAGTACCCAAGATTCCAAACGTTTGCAAGCAGGATCCCATAGAGAACTATATTTAGGGGCCATTGGACATACATAAATGATTCATATATCAGAAAACTTGAGGATGATAAAGACAAATGATATTTTTGAGAAACAAATCCAAACGAACCTCTTTTGGATTTCTCTTCGCTTTCTTGCCACGGTACGACGTTCTTCTTCGCTTGTAATCTCGCTCTTCAGCTAAAAGCTCCTCTCTAGTCTTGACTCTACCAGATTCCTTTTCAAGATGGCAATAAAGAGAGCTAAGATACACTAAAGTGATATTATGAGCACCATCTTGTACAGAAAACAAAGTCAAGAGGATCAACACTATGTTCTTAATTCTTTTTTTAAGAAAATGTGCATTTAGATAGTAAATAACAAAACAAAGAGATCAAAGCATGTTAGTCAAATGTTCAAATATAAAGTATCTACAGATCATTAAGGATCATAAAAACCATAAATGCAACTGTTTCATGAGTCAATATTTTTTTCTTAAGAGCTGTTCAATAATAGGTACATACAACTCCTGGAACAACTAGAAAATATAAAAACATTGGGCATGAGCATGGTATCTACTATCTAGATATTAAAACCTACTACTGACAGAGTGGTTGCATGCCTTTACCTGGCTATCTACTCGGCGTGATATAATACCATCATACTCCAGAACAGCTCTGTAGTTTGGTCGTTTTGATCGCTCCTCGTGGCCTCGTTCCAGTGCTTTTGAATATTCCAGTAAACTACCAACAAATGAATATATGGGGTCATGGAAGGAAAAGCTTTGTGAAACCAAGCAGAAGTGCAAAACTAATCATATGCTGGGAATGCAAATTACTGTGAGGGATCAGGTTGTTAAATATTATTAATAACTATTTTAATTATGTGCATTCATGACAGGCAGCCTACATGTAGCATAAAACCAATGTACTTGAATTCATATATATCAGAGCAACATATTTGAAACACAGATAACTTGTGGTTACTAACCCAGATTCTTTCCCTCAAATTTCCATATAGCTTATTACATCATGTCCATTGGACCATCAAATAATAGATTGTTAGATGTCGAATTTAATATGCAGCTTTTTCCGACAGTCTGCTGGACTGAAACTAGTGATGTCAAGATCTCCACAGCATTCTTCAATCTTGGTAGCATAGAACTATATAATTCAATAAGCAATGCTTGATTAAATAGGACAGTAGGTTTTGAGAAAGCGTACAGCTGAAATTTGGCCGGACGTGGCGCTCGAAGTGCCTTGATCTTCTCCTCCAAGGAGAACCTCTCATGCAACGCCGCAATGGCAGCAGCAACTTGAGCAACAGACACAGAGGATGTCACAACATTTCCAAAATCACTTCCTTCTACACCTGAATTTCCACCGCCGTCAACACCGACGGCCAAACAAGACCCCGCACGCAGAATAGCCTCCCTCACCGCCGCGATCGCGAAGGATCTCCCGCTACTCTCTCCATACAGGATCCTCAGCTGCGTCCCTAGCCACGAGACGGCGTCGACAAGCCTCGGGCACTCAAACCGTATGGCCCTTGGGTCAACAAACCCAGACCCTCCACCCTCGGCGCCGCGCGCATCCTCCAGGGAGCAGCGCGCCTCCGACGCCGCCGCCTTGAGGCACAGCCGCAGCAGCACCCAGACATGGTCCCTCGTCGCCGCGTCGATCACGACCCCGTACCTCGGCGAGGCCGCGAGCACCCACCGGCGCATCTCGGCCTCCCACCGCGGGAGGCCAGAGCGCAGCGCCGCCACCACAGCACGTGCCGCGGCGTGGGTGTAGGACCCCGGCAGCACGCCGTGGGCGGCGGCGCCCCAGGAGTCCAACTCCCGGCGAAGGAGGCAGAGCTCCGACGGGAGGAGGAGGAGGAGGCCGCGCGTGGGAGAGGACGGGGCGGAGGGGGAGTAATCGGCGCAGTGGGCGGCGAGGAAGGCGGGGAGGGAGGAGGAAGCGGGGGGGGACGGGGTGGTGGTGGAGCGGACGACGGCGGGGCAGTCGGAGTAGGGGCGAGGCGGGGGAGGGAGAGGGATGGGGATGGTGGTGGCGGCGGAGGCGGGCGAAGAGGGGAGGGGCGGGAGCGGAGGGGAGGGGAGGGAGGAGGCGGCGGCGGCGGCGGTGAGGGGGGTGGTGGTGGGGTGGGGATGGAGTGAGGAAGGGAGGGAGGAGAGGGCGGAGGAGGCGGCGGAGAGGAGGGAGCGGAGGTGGGCGAGGGCGGAGGCGGAGGGTGGCGGAGGTGGTGGTGGATCCATGGGAGGGGAGGGGTTTCGCGGCGGCGGCGGAGGGGGATGCCCGGCCTGCCGACGGGGTCGTGGGGTCGACGGGCACAAAAAATTTCACTCTTTGGTGTCTTTGCAGTTTGGCACCTTAATCTTTGAAAACATTCTTAGGCCTCTTGAATCAAAGAATTTATATAGAAATTTCATATGATTCAAATCGAATTTTTTTCTATTTGGTCTTTTGATTCAAGGAATTGAAACTTTTTAAATACTATGAAATTCTTATGGAATGACACATTGCATGTAGATTTTGGAGGAAATTTAGCAAGAGCTCCATCTGATTCCTGTGTTTTTTCTTTTAAGTCTATCTCTCTTATCCGATTCCTGTGTTCTTTCCTACGGTCTAATCAAACGATCATTCCTATATTTTTTTTTGTATGTTTTGCAATCATCTGTTAATCCTGTGTTTTTCCTATTCCACCATTTTTTTTCAACCCTGTGATATAAAGGAGGCCCTTGGGCTTTGTTTTCTTTGTTCTAATTGGATCCATGTCACTGTAAATTTGCTAGTTTTACAAAAATACCATTGCAATTCGTCTAACAGAATAATGTCATTATAGATTTGTTAAAATCGAAAATATGCCACTACTTATCCTTTGGATGCACTAAGATTTCTTTTTGACCAACTTGCCAGCTTTCATAGGTACATCCTCACCCCCTTAAGAGAGATCGACGCCCCCGTCGATCAACCCCAGCCCAGGAACGTCCTCTCTTGGCCACGTCCATGTGTCCAGTGCCAGCGCATGTGCCATGCTGTGTAACCACTCCCGGTCTACACCAGCCATGCGCACCATGCCTCCGCAACTGCGACACACGCGCCCGTGAAACCGCGAGAGTCGGCTCTGATACCATTTTGTAACGACCCGCCTCTCCTAGGCGGGGCCCACTTACATCTGGCAGCTTTCATAGGTCATAGACTGCCCTCATAGGGCAACACATGTCTTTTCTGCACACTTTGTCCTCACTCGTGTGCACCCGGGAAGAATTTGCTGTGTAACCACTCCCGGTCTACACCAGCCATGCACACCATGCCTGCGCAACTGCGACACACGCGCCCGTGAAACCGCGAGAGTCGGCTCTGATACCATTTTGTAATGACCCGCCTCTCTCAGGCCGGCCCACTTAATCTGGCAGCTTTCATAGGTCATAGACTGCCCTCACAGGGCAACACATGTATTTTCTGCACACTTTGTCCTCACTCGTGTGCACCAGGCCAAGCACGCTTAACCCTGGAGTTCTTTGGAAATTGGCTTCCGGAAAAGAAGTTGCAACTTGTTGATATGAGTATTCTATTAATCCTATTAAGCCCTAGGCCGGGATGTTACAAGTGTCCTCATGTTCATCGACTCCCCGGCAGCAGGTGAAGCGAGAGCAACAACAGTAACTTGGCGTCCTTATCCTCATCCGACTCACCCGTCGAGATCCCAACAGCACTAGCGGCAACGACGAGGGAAGCATCAGGCTGCTTCCGCTTCAGATTAGCAGACAAGGTCAGCATCAATTGGATCTATTTGTGCCAGTGTGGTCAAGGAGGGACCTACAGCTACGAAGGACATCGACCATTAGGAGTTCACCGCAACTTGAGCAACACCGTCCTGCATCGTGTGAAGTGCAACCTTAGCCGTCAACTCCAGCATAAAAATATATTAAATATAATATCAAAACTTAGTAGTAGGAGTTTACTACTAATCACTTCTACTAGTTTTAGTAAATCATTGTATACATGTTATTTAAGGAGAAAATATACCGGACATTATATCAGTGCTCTAGTACTAAAACTCTGGATAAGAAAGGAAATTCCTACGCAAAAGTAATTTTGTCTAGAGTGATTTCTTTCACGTTCAATAATTCAACTAATTTGTTTGGATAAAGATCTCACAGTACACGTTGAATTCATATGATGGGTTCCCGCGCGCATCGAGCCTGTCGCAGCTACACTCGTAGGGCCATGAAGTTAGAGTGCATGCACGCATAGCCCACGTTATCAGCTATAATATCGTTACCTGTCGGGTTTAACACGCACCATCGCTACAGGAAATACCTCACGCCTTTCGTTGGCATAGGCATTGCTAGCCACCCATCACCAAGACTCGAAGTTGTGCGACACTTTCTTGTCCATGAGCCTGAATAGGTACACATATCGTTGTGGGCACGTAGGAAAACGCCCTGCGGTAAGCTCACAACTCGAAAAATATTTATGGTAAATTGCAAAACCTCTCTTCGGCTCGAATAATACGAAAATCAATGGAATACAAGAAAAGGCCTGTTGCATTTTTCTATCTTCCTGTTACGTTTAACCGTAATTTTGATCCATATCGATATTTTAGACTGGAGAACTATTGTTTTATATGGGATGAAACTACCATCAAAGAACATGTTTTTTTTTAATTTTAATACCTATTTACGCTATTTTGGAGATGGACAGAAACTGAAACAACCAACGATCAGCCTGCTCTCATCCTGAAGGATTGTCACTGCGGGGCATCAGTCGTGGCAGCAAAATGTACTTCCATCACCGTCTTAGACCGAAAAACTAATTCTTTGGAAGAGCATAAAACATAACAGAAAGCTGTAGCTGAGTACACATGGAACCTAAATACCACGAGAATACAACCATAGCATGTGAAAATTCTCACAATCAGTTCTTCCAAGCTAAGAGTTGATTCATCATTCTTTCAGAAAATTGGTGTTCAGTAGGGTCTGTAGGCACGACATAGCCGCAAACATGACTAACAAAATCCACTGAATAAAATAGGCGGGCCTTCCAGCGTAAAACACACTCGAGAGAACGCTCTAAGCTGCAGCACCCTTGCCCTTCTTCCTCTGGAGCTTCTTCATGTAGAACTCAAGCTCTTTGCCCTCCAGGATGTACCTGTCATTCAAAACATTCAATGTGATTAAACAGTCCTTGTTAAGTGGGAAATTTCAAAGTTTGTTAAAAGCTTAAAACGGAAATTATCAACATGACTAGTTTAAACCCAAGAAACCAAATGTAAATAAAATTATTAACTCATCAAAGAAAGGAAAGCAGGAACCTATTGTAGTCCTTACCCATCAGCTCTGCCACATTGCCCAGGCCGGGAGGAGATGCAGGCCAAGAGCCTTCCGCTGCCAAATTGCTCTTCAATGTGCGCGTCCAGAGTGCGAGTTTGCTGACGCTTTTCAAGCTTCCTCACAACATGGTTGCTCTTTTTTGCTTCCTCCGTGGCAGCCTCACCCTCTTGTCCCTATATACACAAAGCATGGACATTTTGTTTCAAACAGGGAGCCATTACAACTACAATTTTACATAGGAATGGACAAAAGGCAGCATGAGAATAAAAACACATAATTTTACATATGAATGAAATAAAGCAAGCATAAAAACATAAAACTGCACTATCAATGAAATGATCAGACGATACTTTCAAATCTGAGTGTGCAACTTGCATCAAGAAATAATAGCCCAATGTTTAATATTGCATACATATCAACAAAATAATAAGGTATCAGGTTAAATGATTCAACAAATCATTACCCAAAAAAAGTAGCCAACAAAAAGAAAATGGGACAACAGACAAAGGAAAATTTTACACTAATTTGAACATAGATAAAATAATACAGCAGAACCACATAGAGCATCTCAAACAAAACAACAAAACGACGGTTTTGATGCTTATGTAAAACAACCAAGACAAACAGATAATCAAGTAAGTGTGTAGTGAAGGGTACAGAACATTTGGCCACAATAAATAATACCTCAGCAGCATCCTTCTTGGCAGCAGGAGCTTTCTTCTTCCTACCGATATCGACACCATAGTGAGTGAGATACCACTGCTTGAATGGGGCAGCATCAACTTGCACAATGGCACTCTTCACAAGGGTCTGGGTCCTCACAAGCTCATTGTTTGACGCATTGTAGACCACATCAAGGATACGGGTCTTGCGAGTGACAGCCTCACTTCCCCAAGAATAGTTACCAGTATCCAGGCGAAGAGCCCTCCACTTCAGATTTCCTCCACGAACACGGACCCTCCTCACTGTCTTGTTGCTCGACAACTTGGTGTTTGCCGGCTGGCGACCAAGCTCATACCTTAACAACAAACCAGAAAGACAATATTACACTCTGGAACAAGAAGCACAAGCAACCAAGTCATCACAATTATCACAGCTACAGCCTACATTTAGCATTTAACACTGTCATGCCTCAATCAAATTCTTCCTAGTGGTGGCACATTGTTTTCGACAGAAACAACAAAGTCATCAGAATGGAAGCTTGTGCATACAACAATCACAAAGCAATCTTAGAATCGCACACAGCTGCAACACATATTTAACCATATAATTGTATTGGGTAAATGAGGTGAGGACAATCATCAACGCTATGTGACTTCTGCATTCTAAACAGTGACCGGCTCATTCATCAATAATTCAATAATCACATCTTCAGTGGGGAGTAATTTCTTTCACGTTCATAATTTAACTATCTACAACAAATTTGTGGGGAAACAGGGACAAGCATGTCAAGTTATAGGAATTTCAGTCACATCCACTTGCAAGAACATCGTTCTCACATATAACTAGAACCAACTAAAATTGTGGAAAAATGACAAATACTAGCATCATCTTTCCCAACCATTTATCGAGAGAACACAATTGTCTTTCTAATCTAAGTTTCACTGCGCCATGTAAGAGATCTAGGTATATACAAACATAAATGCAAAACATACCAAACCATTCAAAGAAACCATCTAATCGTGCACTCATCCAACACACCTAATCCCGAAAACAACAACGCCCGCTCGAACCGAATGGAAACGCACGCAAGAAAATAAAAAAAAGAGTGGGAGATCGGCATTACTTTCGCTTCTTCCTCCACGCTTTCTGCTTCCCACCGGTGGCCCGGCGCTTGTGCATGGAGTCACGCGAGATACCTGCACAGCCATCACCGCACCCCCATCAATCCATCAGCACACACACACGCAAAAAACCCAAACAACGAACTCCACAAACCCCCACGCGGATGGGGGTAAGCGGAGGAGGAAGGTTGAGCACCCGGGTTGCGGGCGAGCCTTACCCATGGTGGCGGCGGCGGCGGAGGTGGCTCCGGCTGCTCCGCCTCCTCTTCGTGTGCTCGCGCCGCCGCAGCTGCTGGTTGGGAACTAGCGGGGGGGAGGAGAGGCGGGCGAAACCCTAGTGGGTGGGCTTATATAGGGAGGCGGCCGTGGCTTAGGGTTTACTTCGCAGGCGGTGATCGGGTCGATCCGACGGCTGGGAATGAGCCTGCCATCTGATCCACCCCATTCTTCAGGCGAGGGGGGTGGTGGGCAGTCCGTTGGGCCTAGATTGCAACGTACGAAGGAAATGATGCATTGGGCCCGGCCCACACCAACGTTGGCCTTCTTGATTCCATCAGAATTTTTTTTGTTTTGGCTGTGTTCTTTCTCAAGGTTTCAACCACATATTTCTTGTTTTCCACATGCATATAGCCACATATCCCAAACGGTTAAACGGTGCACTTTTTTTAAAAAAATTACACAAAAGTTACTGTAAAAATCAAATTAATTCATTTTCAAACTTTTTAAGCTAATACTTAATTAATCGTGCATTAATTCGTTAATTCGTTTGCGTGCGAGAGGGATATGCTCCAATCCCTTCAAAAGAACACTGGCATCAGAATTACTATCAAGCAACCTGTTTCACTCATAAAAAATAAACTTCTAGCTTATTATCTAGGTTTGTAAGCTACAAGTTGGTTTTTTTTATATGGGATAGGGGTCTTAGGTTTTTTTTTTTAACTGCCTTTGCGCGAAAAAAAAAAAAACCTTTACCCTAACACATTGCTGAACTCATTATATATTGGCAGTTTTGTATTAAAGTTGGGAACATCACGCTCGCGATGCAAATCCATCCTATAGATTTGTAGTTCTGCGTAGTGGTGTAAAGTGGCTACGGGAGCCGGGCGAATCTGGTTGGTAATCTTGTAAATGGCTGGTAGAAAAATGGCAGCCTACAACCTAATAATAAGAAGGTGGATGGATCATGTCTAGGGATGCAAGCGGGTTTCTTTAGCCCGCTAATCTCACTTCTATTTTATTTTTTCTTCTAAATTTTGTACTACCATGTAACAAATAAACTAGCAAGCGGGTTTTTTTGCGAGTAGAGGAACTATCCACTTGTATCCCTAATCATGTCCACTCTAATGGTCCAACATACTCTTCTTGGCACCTAACATAATGGAATAACGTGAAGAGACCGGTAATGACAAAAATAACATCAAACATAATGATCTATATAATTTTGAGATTGAAAGGAGCAAAACGGATTGAGCAAGCTAGTAAACTAGGGAATGCCTCCATGCAGGGAAACAAGGTGTGTGTTAGATATAATGCCTCCATGCCTCCAATGCAGCACGTGTTAGATATACTCTGTTGCTTAAAAGTAGGATTAGATTAGATTGAGTTGCAGGTGTCGGCTCTATATATAGGGTATTCAGCTAGTCTTTGGAATTCAGCAATAAATAATCAGAATTAGTCCCCTTCAAGTTCTCTTCCCAACCTATATTCTCCCCTTAGTATAAGCCGATGTCGCCTGACTGTCTTTCTACAATGTTTACCCAATAAAACCATGCACATAACATAGTAAAAAACATGTCTCACTCTCAGGATGAATGGAAGGAGCATATCGATGCCAGAGGAAATATTGAGTGTATGTAGAAGAAAACAGTCACGCTAATTGATGATTCTAAAAAAAATGGAATAAGAAAATGTTATGCCTGCATAAAAGTTATCAACAAGAATTAAAGAACATGTAAAATTGTAGTAGTAATGATGAAGATTGTATAGTTACATCTTCATTATAAGGTTACTGCAAGCAGAAATTAAGATGAATACCTGATTTGCATTCTTGTTACCTTATGTCGTAGTCAAAGTAGTCTGGAAGGATATTTACGTCATATTTTAGTTTTTTTACTGCACATAATATACATATAGGAACCAAAACAAAACCAAAAGAAAAAAAAAGAATCACACAGAATATCAATTGGCACATTAGTCTATATTCTAGTATTAAGCAGTTAGATTGTTTCGTACAACAACAAAAAAGCAATAGCACCAAAGGTGCTCCTAATGGTCTACTACTTAATTGGTGCACAACAATACTACAAATCTACTAGAACAGATCTATTGGAACAAAAATTCCAAGCAAGATTAGTATTTAGAGTATTATGTTGTTGATTGAAGAGATCATGCCATTACCGAAAACATTTCTCACTGGGGAGATGGTAACCATCACTTTTAACTAATAAAGAAACTATACAAAACTTTATATTATCCATAAGTCATCGCATCATCTCATCACATATATCAAACAGATAAACATGATATCATCCTCATTTCACAACATATCACGACAAATAATAATATCACATAAGAATATACATCACAATCCAATCACATAAGTATTTACATCACCATACTTAACAGTTCATGTTTCCTTGTCCTCCTCAAACTAAAAGCATTGGAGTATATCCCAAGGAAGAAATTATCTTACTTGTTGCATCATTTGTTTGTTTGTCCTCATCACTTTGAATCAGAACTAAGAAGCATCAATCCATTCTTTATAAATACATCAATATATAACAAAACTACCCAATATTTTGACTTCAAAGCCAATCAAGGTAGAATTAAACATGATACAACCATGTAAAACAGAGCAAACAAGGCTTTGCTAAAATCAAGCTTCATTTTTTTATGCTTCGTTGTTTATTCATTTGTTTTTGAATTTTGTATCTTCCTAATGAAATCAAGATACTTTTTCAAAAATAGTTTTATTTGTTGTAGAACAAGGCATCTCCTAATTACGTTAATATTTATAGAACTTCCTAGAACATACTCCCTCCGTTTCACAATGTAAGTCATTCTAGCATTTCCCACATTTATATTGATGTTAATGAATCTAGACATATATATCTATTTAGATTCATTAACATCAATATGAATGTGGGAAATGCTAGAATGACTTACATTGTGAAACAGAGGGAGTATAACAATAGCATGTGATGTGATTTCCATCAGTATTGTCTCAACGAACCATCTGTCTTCCACTATATAGTTCTCATAGGTTTATTGTCTCACTAACTACTCTTATATTTTCCATTATTCGTACTCAACTATGTGTCTTTTCATAGCACACAAACAAAACAAAGAAAACAATTGTAAAAAAAATGTAGCAACTCATTCTTCCTTCAAATCAAGGAAACTCATATCCCAACTAAGTAATTTAAATGGATACAAATTATCAAAAGGAATAATTCCTTATCAATGTCTATCATCTCAATATGGATGATATAATGTAGACAAAACCCATACAACTGACATAAAGCACCAGGTGCTCACTTTAAGATATTACCCATCATGATCTTTTTAGTAAAGGTTGGAGGCCAAGCCATCATGAAGGGGTGTACACGGAAGACCTTGCCATTGTCAAACACCTTCTCCACCATTCTCTTTTTTATATGCACCAAGTAGACATCATCATCCACATGCAAGTATATAAAATCACCACTATTCCCACCTCTAGAAATTTTAATATCAACCTCTGAATCCCAACTAGGGTTTGCAATATGACCAAACACTTCCAGCAAACTAATGGTATCAATCAATACCCAATTGCTAGTGTTGCCAGTGTTGTTAATGTCATGAAACCAAATATGAAGCTGCAAACCATTCAAATGGATTATATACAACTTGGAATCTTCCTCTCGAGAAAGCTGGAGCATCTCTGGATTACTGTGTTCCAATCCATTTGGGAGGTCAATGATGAACAAGCTCATAGACACTAGGTCCAATCCAAGAATGTATTTACTTGGACCTAACATATAGAACTTAGTGTCAATAAGCAAGCCAGAATTTTTGCGTTGCAACCACTGTGATGGTAGATCTATCATGGTTGAGATGTGATTGTAACTCCAAGCTCCATCTTTAAAACCAAATATCATTGCACATATGGATTTTCGTGTAGGGGTACATCCCAATCTCACCCTATAGATGGACATCTGACCATCATTACCTTTCTCATAAAAGAAATCATATATGTCCATCTTGATATAGCCTTGGGGGACATCTAATTGGCGATGTGGGATAAAGGTGAAATCTTTGGTTGGATTTAAAGGGGTGCATATGGCAAGCCTCTGTTGGAAGTCCGTGATTGAGTTCTCAACACTAATGAGCACTTGACCATTACACCAATCCAAAACATCAAAGTCATCACCACACCAATTTTTCTCCAAATCAGAGAAGTAGTCTTTTGCACGAGATAAGGTGGAGACAAACTCAGTGGGCAGCCCTTGGGATGGCACAAGCATATGGCATCCTGACATAGTGGAAACATAGGAGGCAAGCAGGCGAGGCGGATGGAGCTTACCAAATCGACCAAGGAATTCAGGATTGGCGATGATGTGAAGCCAGCGTTTGCAAACGAGAGTAGCATGAACAAGCGGGATATGAAGGCCAAGAGAAAGCAAGATCTCCTTTAGTAGATCATTGTTACCAAGAACTCTTGACGCCTCATCCATAACTCCCGGTGATAGGGGCAAATCCCCTTTATCTTGGGAAGCTCCTTCGGCTTCTACCACGACGACCATGGCCGCACCCTTTCTTGGTTTCTTCTTGTTTCTTTGGATCTCCATTTTCACTCCTGATTGGATCTAGTGGAATTTGGGGGAGGGACAAAGGGATTTATCGGGACTTATATATAGATACAAGAGTGAAAATTTGGAATAAAATGGAAAGCTTTGGCCAAACGGTGTGATCTTGTACGATGAGTCGAACCATGGCCCACTTTGATGCTTCTATATATGAAAATATTCTTCTCAAGTAAACAAGGAAAGAAGGTTATGGCAAATTAGTTATTTTCCATTATTTCCATGTCATTATTGTCTTTCATGTTTCGTCTACTAGAGGTTAAGTGTTATTCAATTACATAGTAGAAATTATCCCCAATACCTGGTTTAGGTGCGATCAAGAAAATTTACTAGGTTTTGTTCCGCCTTTGTACTCTTTGATTTTGGTGAATAACATTTCATTGTTACAAAGGATGGCATTACTCTCTCTAGTAAAAAGAAGGTACTTCATCTGTTTCATATTATAAGATATTTTAACTTTTTTCTAAGTTGAACTTCTTTAACTTTGATGAAGTTTGTAGAAAACTGTAGCAACATTTTCAGCACAAAACAAATATAGTATCAAAATATATTCAATGTTAAATTCAATAAAACAAATTTGGAGTTGTAGATGTTGCTACATTTTTCAATAAACATGGTCAAACTCATGAAAGTTTGACTTAAACAATTCAAAGTTTTTTATAATATGAAACCGAGTGAGTATTTGACATCTCCCCAACGTCAAATAAATTTGACTGGAGGGAGTATTATGCTGCAAAATGATGCATCAATTTTGTAAGACCTTGGCAGTTGCATAGTTTATTTCAGATTACATCATTTGATTTCGTAATCAAACTACTAATGATTATAGATTTACAGGTTCACAGCTTAAAAAATATGGATAAGTCCATATTGCACCCCTCAGCTATCAGGTTTATATATAAAAACACCCCACAATTATAACCAAGCAAAATACCCTTATTAGGGCAAATACAACCTGGTTTTGATGGTGGTTTTCATGATTTTGGTATCTAAATACTATATTTTTAACTTACATTTAACTATTTTATATCTTTCGCTAACTAGGTGTCATACAAGTAAAAAAATCAATATCCTGCTAGTTTGGAGGGTGAGAGAGGTGTTGACGAAGAAGGAGATAGCATCACTGGCATGTGGGGTTTATAATTTTTTATTTTGCTGGCTGGTTGCCACATAAGTGGCATGTGCGCAAAAACAACTCAAAATTTGGACTATGATGGGGTCTAGTCTGCGATGATTGGCAACATCTTTGGAGGGCCAGTGCAAAGGTGTTGATAGCTTGCATAGTTAATGGAGCTCCTCGGGCTACGGCAAAGAAATTGGCGAGAAGAGTTGGTAATAGACATATGGGCCCAAGGGCAAAATTATCATTGATGTAAATATATGACAACTAACGTTAAAACTCTCATAGTGGGATGTCGTTGATGGCAAATAAGGGAACATCTAGTTTTGAGTGACAAATGAGGAAAATGGGTAATTTCAATGGCAAAAAAAAAAATCTCGATACGTTAAGGTGGGCAATATATACTTATTTTTATTTCCTATTGTTACTTGCAATTACTTAATATCACTTAAAGGACCTTGATGTCGCCTAAAGGAGGGTAAATAGGCGTTTCTAAAAATTATCATAACTTTGAAGCGGATTAATAAGCAATCTAAACTTCAGGTTTGAATAAAAGTTTCTGATATTAAATTGGAGTTTTTTGATATGAACCTGAATTTCCAATAGCTAAGAGAAGAAAACACCAATTATGAACTTTTAGCTCAAAGAAACAATGTCTATGAATCAAAAGGTGACAGACAAGACATCTAAGATATATGGTCACCAAATAGATCAACTAAGCATGCAAACATATTGGGCAAGAATAGACTCAAGCACAATATGAATAAGGCAAGAACCGGCAAACCAAGAGAGGAAACATGCTATTTCTTTATGGAAGTTCGGATCCACCGATCCTATGTCTCCGTTGAGGGGTCACAAAGACCAGGTATCTTTCAACCCTTTTTCTCACGAGGTTACATAAATATACTCCTCGATTTCACTCTTGATTTCTTCCCTTGCAGAGGCGAATCGAAGCCTTCACAAACTTCCAGTGGCACACCACGGGTGCTCACCGACGATGCCTAGCCTTCTAGGAGACCTTGATCTACAAGAGTAACAAATGCAAACAAAGCTTGTTCGGGCCATAAGGGTCAAACAACCATGTAAGATTGGTCATGTTAGAGTACCCGCTGGAATGTATTAACTAAGCTGTGTAATCGGAAATTGGTTTTCCCAACTTCATGGCTGGGGGCTAAGAATTCGCTGCTTCAGCATAGTTTGTTATAAGATTTAAGCTGCCTTTGTGGAAATACAATTTTCCATAAAGACAGCTAGGGGCTAGGAAGAGTACAGCAAACTCCGTTTAGCTAAGGGCAGCTTTGGCGAGAGTACTATTTTTATTGTCACACACAGATTTAATTTATTTTCAATATGTTTGATTCATATTTTCAATTCAGATTATTTAACTCCCAATCGTTCGCTCAGGGTCTTTTTTACTTCAATCTAAATTTGAATTGGTATCATTCTTAGGCAAGATCGAATAGGTAACTTGGTCACATACTCTATATCCTCTCGACAGATAGAGAACGGTTAGATGAGTATGACACCAGTTTTTCAAAGGGTCTTTGGTCGAGGATGCAGTGGGCTCATTTGCATTGAAGTTGGGGCTACTGTAAGTGTCATAGATAAGGCATACCCAATAATATTGGGCTGGCTCGGCGTGGCCCACCATACATCATGTCTTATACGGAATCATGCCTCATATACGGAAGGTATTCTGGAAAAGGAAGGAAAAACATAGTTCTATTCAGACACTACAAGGACTACTAGGATCATATTCATATTTGTCTCCCTAGTTCTACTTGGACAAGGAGACATCCGAGGGTATAAAAACAAAACCCCCTAAGAGGAGGAGGACACGCCAAGAGAAGCCAACAGACAACAACATAAGTCTAGACATACCCAATCTGGCACCATAAGGGCCGACATGAGGGATGAAGACTATACTAGCCGTTGACTATGTGTTGGAGATCCATTCCGGCAAGTCGACGTCGACTAGATTAGGTCATCCCAGCTATTGTGCTCGTGTGATACTGATATATAAAGGCAACACCGACTGTGGAGAATATGGGTACCACATACCCACATGGCATGGATATCCGACTGGTTATAGGGATACCTTATGCAAATAGAATATGTTTAGTAAAGGACTCGGTTGTTATGTTAACTTGTGTATCAAGAAAACATCCGATAGTCCTAGTCGGTTATGATTGTAATTTATCTTCAGATGCCTAGTCCGTAAGGAACATGGGCTGTATGTTGTAATCTCGGCTCCTCCCCCAATATAAGGAGGGGTCTAGGAGCTCTTAGGGGCATAACTTTTCTCCCAGATCATACGATCAATAATACACTCGGCGGATCAATCCCCGGACAGGAGTAGGGTATTACTTCTCACCGAGAAGGCCTGAACCTATATAAACCTTGTGTCTCCTAACCCATCCACTTTTTCAGCTTGATTGCCACCCCCTTTTAGTATTGCTGAAATCTTGTTTCGACACCGACTTCGGCCAACAGGAGTAGGCTATTACCTGCTAGTTAAGGGGTCCGAACCTGTATAAAAATCCTTGTCTCTTGTCTCTTTTACCTCAATCTCGCGTATGCCCTAAGCACCAACGATCCCCGATAATTCCAAATATCATAGTCGCGATATAACCCATGGACAATAGCATACTAATCAGAATTTAAATTAGCAAAATTAACCGTGTAGTGTCTTCTTGAGAGTTTTACAAATTCATGTATCAAAGTTGGCGTTTTACAAGTTCATGTACTAAATTGCACCCATCTAATAAGTCAGTGTACTGTCAATGCAATTTACTTTTTCGATTATGAGAAAAAGATGGGACTAAGAATTTAAGAACTTGAATGAGGGCCAAAAGCTAGAAAATGACTCTACCCAAGACAAAGAAAAATATCTTAGACTCTCCATCCTTTACATGGTATGTCTTCTTCTTTCAACAGCCATCACCAATTATTCCGGGCACCAACTACATTTGACCATTTGAATATATGCAATGCAAGATCCAAAAGTCTCTATTAAGTAAACTCCATGGAAATGAACTTTCATCTGAGAAACCATTTGGCACATCCCAAACTTGCAACTACTCTGAGGCAAGTAAAATCATTAGGCTTCTCTAATGAAGGATGATGATATAAAGCCTCCAGTGTGTTTCTAGTCATACATGTGTCAGGGTTATGGATACCACATACCCAATAGTAATCGACTAAGCTTCGCAGGGCCCACCACATACCATGTCTTATACGGAAACAAACCTCGTATATAGAAGGAGTTCCGGATAAGGAAGGACGAGTAGAGTTCTATATGAAAACGACAAGGCCTACTCGGATTGTATCCATATTTATCTCCCTAGTTTTACTTGGATAAGGGGGCATCTATGGGTATAAATACAAGCCCCCCTAGGAGGAGAGGGGACACGCCACAAAGCCACAAGCCAACACATGCTGCCATATATCAACACCAGAGATTAGCCTAGCCATACCCCATCCGGTGCTTACTGAAGCTGGCAAGAGAGATCTAGCGCTATCTCTGATCTCGACGAGTTCATACTCGAGGAGGAAGACTACCCTGTGATCGATTACGAGTTGATGTTCATGCTGCCAAATTGACGATGGCTAGATAGGTTATCCCAATTATTGTACTATGTGGTTTCCTATATCAATCTCATATAAACAGGATGTAGGGCTATTACATGTCAGATAAGGGGCCCGAACCTGTATAAAATCCCTGTCTCCATCTCTTTTACCTCAATCTCGCATATACCTTGGTACCATCGATCCCCATACCATCCAAATACCGTAGTCGCGATCTCAAACGTCGACAACATGCAAGTAAAACGTTTAGCACATTTGCTGTGTTTGCATAATCTTTTGTTATATACTCCATCCATCCCATATTCCCATATAGGGGTGGGCGTTCGGTTTCTTCGATCTAACAAAAGTTCGGTTTTTTAGTTGTGCCTACCAAAACATATGTAATTAAAAAAAATAGTGTTGACGAAAAAATCGAACACACCAGCCTAGGAGATCTGCTTAGCTCCTGTGCAAGTCCAAATCAAATAGTAGATCAAAACAACCGATCGGCTGACAAGCCGATGGAGTAGTTCCAGCCGATAGCCGATAATAGCCGATGCCGATACCAGCCGATAGCGATAGGGTTTAAGCAATCGGCTATATGTCCAATGTAGATAATGATATAAAGGCAATCGGCTGATGATGATGTAATAAAATAATAGCATAATCCAGTAGAAACCAATCGGCAAATAATGATATGATAAATAAGCATCGATCCGAAGGTTAAAGCACACATCGACTGGAGGTCCGATGTCATGAAATCCACAAGATTAGATTAAACAGTGAAACCTTTGTTGTCATCGACTAAATCCAACTTATATGTATATGCAATCCTTATGAGCCGATGCAACGTCCAGATAACTCACCGGCTGAAACCCCGATGAAACCCTTATTGGCAGTCAAAAAGTAGGCTAGAGATTATGGTTCTAAGCACGACTTAGCAGATCAAACTTAACTGATGCAGCACTAAGTATGAAAAGAAACACAATATCTAGACAATCAAGCCGATGACTGATTTTCAGGGTGGTAGATGTCTAAGCTAATCTAATCTAGCAACGCGATTTAGCCGATACCGGTAGAAACCCTAAAACGAGAAGCAGCCGATAGAGCTAAATTGATATGCTAAGACTAGATTAACAGAGACATATGATAAATAGGTAGGCAAATATATCATCCAAACCAGAGCAATCCAAGAGGTCGAATTTACTGACGCAGCCTTGAACAACGCCGATGTAGATGAGACAATTGCCTGGGCCAACGGAACATTGGACTTACCCCTTCGCCGAAGATCGAACACCGATGCAGGCCCGCGTTAGGTGCCAAGTCCCGCCGGACGATAAAATAAAGTAGAAAAGGTAAAAGGGTGGCGATGCGCCGAATTGTGTTGATCGTGAAGATAGATTACATAGACCCCAAGTATATATATTTATACCCATGGGTTGATACAAGTCCTTGTCGGACAAGAAAGAAACTTTCCTAAAGATAAAAGGAAAAGATAAAGTCCTTATAGGATACTAAACACACTTTCCTAAAGATAAAAAGAAACTAACAAACTATTCCTAATTAATAAATAACTTGCCATGCCGTATTCTCTTTGAACTCGGTCTCTTCTGGATAAGCTTCCTTTAGTAGATCAATTTTCTTAACCGAATATAGCAAGAATCCGACAACTAACGACTTGACAACTCTCATCGGCTAATCTCAGGACTTCGAAGCCGATGCTGACTCTAAGCCGATGACTACTCCGGGCTTAACAAATTTCATTGTTAACAAATAGCAAAGCGGAAACCGAGTTTCCTTGGTTTGGTTTGTATCAACGACATAACAAGAGAGATGAAATTAATCTTGGGAACTTGGAGAACTAAGGGCAACCTTAATATTTAAGATCAAACGAGTCATAAGATGAGACCCACATTCTTATGTTGTTTTATCTATAGTACATGCTATAATGTAAATATGATAGCTTCTTGACTCTAAGGTGGAAGCATGTTACAATGCCATGATATATATATATTTTTTAATTCTTATGGCCTAGCCTTAAGCTTAACACAACTCTATATCTAAAATTTTTCAAAACTGGCTCTATAAATCTATAGATATGGATATGTGAATGGTTTTGTTAATAATATTTAAATGAATCATTTTGTTCCTATTTCTAAAATAAACTATGAAAATTTAAGCATTGCAATTTAACTTACAAACTTTGAATCCAAGGTGAATCCAACTTCGGAAGTTGTGCAAATATAGCAAAAATAAGAGTTTATATTTGGCACAAAATATTTTACTATAAGAGATATATGGTGTGTTTAGATAATGGGAAATGAGGGGTGGGATTGGGATTGGAAAATGAACGAAGGGTTAGGATTAAATGGATGAGGGAGAATGAATGGTTGAGATTTAAAGAGGGTGGGAAATCATTTCCCTTATACATTTACCAAACACTAATGATAAATTTTTTAATAGCGCAGAATTTAATTTCTAATTTTTTTTATAAATAAATGTGACTGGCACAAAGTCCCCAACCCGAACGGCGCGCACTCCCGTGCCACACGCCCACAACGCACGCCCTCCTCGAGACCTCGTCGGCGGTCGGCCTCCAGCGACAGGAGTGGGAGCCGAGCGGCAGCCGCGCCACCCGCCGCCGCCGGCTGAGCAGCAGCCTCGCTGTGGTGGAGAAGGGAGGGAGACCGGCGAAGGAGGAACCGTCAAGGCGGTCGACGGCGGCGCCGGCGCAGAACCACGTCGGCGAGGTCGCCCTCCTCTCGGCTTCGAGAAACCGAGCGCCGATGTGCTCGGCCTCGCCCCCTCGCCGTCGGCCCACACCAGTGTCATCGTCATCGCCTTCATCCGGACGAGACCACCGCAGCCATGTCCTCCCGCCCCCGCCTCTCCTCCATCTTTGCCGCTTCCACCGCGGCGTCGACCACCACCACCGTCGCGGCATCGCCAGCGCGCCCGCTCCCTCCTGCGTACGCCGCGTTCCAGGAGCGCCTGAGGTCGGGAACGCTCGGGCCCGACGACGCACGCCACCTGTTCGACGAATTGCTACTGCGCCGCGACGACCCTGCCCCTGCCCCCGCCCCCGCGCGCGCCATCAGCGACATCCTCGCCGCGCTCGCCCGCGCGCCGCCTTCCGCCGCCTGCAGTGATGGCCCCGCCCTGGCCGTCGAGCTGTTCAAACGGATGGACCGATGGGCATGCCCCCATGCGGCCGCTGATGCTCCCACCATCTACACCTACAACATCCTCATCGACTGCTACCGCCGAATGCACCGTCCAGAGCTAGCGCTTGCTGTCTTCGGCCGCTTGCTCAGGACGGGCCTGGGTCCGGATGTGTGTTCGTACAACACGCTCATCGACGGTTTCTCTAAGGAGGGCGAGGTGGACAAAGCTTACGAGTTGTTCTATAAGATGATAGAACAGTCCGTTTCGCCTGATGTGGTCACTTATAACTCACTCATCGATGGGCTCTGCAAGACAAAGGAAATGGTGAAGTCTGAGCGTGTTCTGGAGCAGATGGTTGATGCCGGTATTCGACCTAATAACAAGACATACAATAGCCTGATATATGGATATTCCACTGCGGGAATGTGGAAGGAGTCGGTTAGAGTGTTCAAAGAAATGTCAAGCTCCGGTCTCATACCATGTGTTGTTAATTGCAACTCCTTCATTCATGCTCTCTGCAGGCACAATAGAATCAAAGAAGCAAAAGATATTTTTGATTCAATGGTTCTGAAGGGCCCCAAACCTAACATTATCTCCTACTCTACCCTGCTTCATGGGTATGCTGCTGAAGGTTGCTTTGCCAACATGAATAGCCTCGTTAATTTGATGGTATCTAAAGGTATTGTACCTAACCACCGTTTTTTCAACATACTGATTAATGCATATGCTCGTTGTGGGATGATGGATAAGGCTATGCTTATATTTGAAGACATGCAGAACAAAGGAATGATCCCTGACACTGTCACATTTGCAACCGTGATATCTTCTCTTTGCAGAATTGGCAGGTTGGATGATGCTCTGCACAAATTCAACCACATGGTTGATATTGGTGTACCACCGAGTGAGGCTGTTTACCGCTGTCTGATCCAGGGTTGTTGTAATCATGGTGAGTTGGTAAAAGCCAAGGAATTGATTTCTGAAATGATGAACAAGGATATTCCTCCTCCTGGTGTCAAGTATTTCAGTTCAATAATAAACAACCTGTGCAAAGAGGGAAGGGTAGCAGAAGGAAAAGATATCATGGACTTGATGGTACAAACGGGGCAAAGGCCTAATGTTGTTACTTTTAATTCATTGATGGAGGGATATTGCTTAGTTGGTAATATGGAGGAGGCATTTGCATTACTTGATGCTATGGCATCAATTGGCATTGAACCGAATTGTTACATATATGGTACGCTTGTTGATGGCTATTGTAAAAATGGAAGGATTGATGATGCATTGACTGTATTCAGAGACATGTTGCACAAGGGAGTCAAGCCTACAAGTGTTTTATATAACATCATTCTCCATGGGTTATTTCAGGCCAGGAGGACAACTGCTGCAAAGAAAATGTTCCATGAGATGATTGAAAGTGGAACGACCGTGAGCATTCAGACATACGGTGTTGTGCTTGGTGGACTTTGTAGAAACAATTGCACCGATGAAGCAAATATGCTGTTGGAGAAATTATTTGCTATGAATGTAAAATTTGATATCATTACTTTCAATATTGTGATTAGTGCAATGCTCAAAGTTGGCAGAAGGCAAGAGGCTAAGGAATTGTTTGCTGCTATCTCAACTTATGGGTTGGTGCCTACTGTACATACCTACAACTTGATGATATCAAATCTTATAAAAGAAGAGTCATACGAAGAGGCTGACAATCTCTTTATATCAGTGGAGAAGAGTGGCCGTGCTCCTGACTCTCGTCTTCTTAATCATATCGTCAGGATGTTACTCAAGAAAGCTGAGGTTGCCAAAGCTAGTAATTATCTGTCTATAATTGACGAGAATAACCTCACTCTTGAAGCTTCAACTATTTCTTTACTGGCTTCTCTCTTCTCAAGGGAAGGTAAATGTCGGGAGCATATAAAATTGCTCCCTGCAAAGTATCAGTTTCTTTAGTTAGCTTGGCATTTGTAACACATTGTTGTATCTGAAATTACATTAAACATATGGCACTCTTGAGTTTATTGTGCTCCTACAGAAAGAACAAAACATGCCTCAGAAAAGTCAGGTATTGATTCTTTTGTTATTATTGTTTTTCTAAGAGACGTTGTTGTTGTCTATGATGCTATATTTGTGTTTTGAAATTGTGACCATGTGTATTCTATGTTTTTTTTTTTAAGAAATAAGAAAGCTAGACAATGGAGTGCAAAACAAATGGTTGTATTTCTAAACATGATAACGTGTAATGGACAAGGTAGTCAGGTATGTATAGTAGAACCTATCTGTAGATAATAATTTTGAGTTCCTTTTGGTAAAAATCTTGACCCCGGTAATTTTGCATACTCTTTAACAGCAGTATTTTGACCAACTATGGTATTTAGCATATATTCTTCCTGCTGCAAGGGAAGAAATGGTCGATCCCTTGTAGGAGTTCTGAGTTGAACCGTGTATTACAGTTCTCTTTCAAAGCCCACAGGATGAAAATACACTTAGCAGCTCACGTTATTCATTCTTTAGCAATAATGCAATTGGCCCCACATAAAGTTCTGTGCATTCTTAATGAGCCTGATGAACTGCTGAGCGAGCCATGTTGCTGAAATGGCACGATTTGATTCTTATGACATCTGTGATATATGCTGGGAACTCCATACCAGTTTTTGAGATCTGTAATTTTTTTAGCAGGCCACAAAGCATCATACTGGAGCTTTGCTCACTTCTGCTATCCTCACACTGGAGCATTTTTAGAATGTGTTGTTTGTTGACATGACATGCCTTTTGTTTCTATCGGAATGACAGTAATGATGGCGTAGGATTAAATAGGTCAATCGTTTAACTTGGCATGCACAACAGATGCTCCAGCTTGTGCGTTTCATTACTGAACTGGAAAATGCTCCTGGTGGGGTCCAGCAATTGTAGAAGCACCAAAACAATGCAGAAAATAGTAAAACCATATAATCATTTATGCCTTTTAGATACTCAGGGGGAACCTTCTGAAACATGCTTCTCCAGTCCTAAGGAGTTGTCAGGCTCATCCAATAAGAATTTGCAACAGGTCAGATTTTTCTCTAGGATTACTAATCCAATTCATGTCCCCATTGGTGGTTACTCTGTTCTTTTGGAACTACTACATGCTGTAATCTCACCAGTTGTTTCTAGATACTGGACTAATCTTTTCCTTTGTAAAATTTTGTTTCCATTTCACGCTTCGATATGAATTCCAGCACATACAGTACCTGTAACTATTGATGTTGTTTTAATTGATTCATACACCATATCTGTATTCCTTTTTGTTCTTCAGATTTATGAGAGTTCATGCCAAACTTTGCTTTATTCTTTCTTTCCAATAGGACAGATGATGTTATGGACTGATTTGGAGAAATAGCAATAGATTTGTTTGGGCGGCAGGGAGAGAGAAAAAGATAGAAGAAGGAAGAACCCTGCAGAAGGGAGAAGATACTCGGTAAAGCTTATCTCTTGATTTCCTAGTATGCCATTTGCAATTTGTCTGTTGCTTCTCATGCACCTGATTTTCTGCCCTTCCAATGACAGGTGATGCATGGTTCATAGAGGTGAGATGAGCACCCAACTATTGCAGTATGATTTCCTCTGCACCTTTATTGATGATAGCATACACTGAAGCTTCAACTACTTTCTTTCTTCTGGACTCGATTTTGTCTGTATGAGCAGTAGAACTTGGTGCATACAGATCAGATGGCTATTCTTCTGTTGACGAGAACTCACTGCACTGAAGCTTCAACTACACTTTTGACAGTGTGCAGAAAATACGAGCAACAGAGTGAGCTTTCAAGCTCAGACAAAGTGGACGAAGGGATCAAACTAGTCACATGATGAGAAGAATACTTTGCATTTTTCCTTTCAAATTATATAAAGGTTTGCAGCGAGCTAGTCACAATTATTGTTTCTTCTGCTCCTACAGAAAGAAAATTAACTTGCCTATAAAAAGTCAGGTATCGATTCTTTCGTTGTTATTGCTTTTATAAGAAATATGCTGTTGTTGTTGGTGATGTTATGCTTTGTGTTTCGAAATTGCGAGCATGTGAATTATTCAGTGAACTTGTTTTTTAGAATTAAGAAAGCTAGACAACGAAGTGCAAAACAAATGGTTGTATTTCTGCAAATGATGGCTTGTGATGTTAAAGGTAGTCACAAAGGGAGAAACTGTCCAAATTATCTCAGGCCCTTAAAGCTGAACAAATTTATCAAACATATTCGACAAAAGAGAGAGACCCTGAGATAGATTTACAATTCTTTTACTATGAATGGACATAAACTTTGTCATCTTTGACAAGCTGTTCTTCAACCTGTCACAGATGATCATCTGTGATGGGTTTTGATCACAGATGTGAGTCATCTGTGATGGGTTGAACTTACAACCCGGCAGTGATGTGGTTTTACTCAAAAAAAATTAATTTGTTTTATTGGCTAGCCTCAAGTAATTGCTAGCCATGCCCACTGCAAGAACAAATAGAATGGATACATCCCTAGAAAATAAGAATGGATACATCCCACACATATATCCCACACATCCACATATATAGCTTCTCATACATTCCAAATTCACATGCTTAATCGACTTGGTCTAGAAAACCATTGGATGGTAAGGTTCTCAAGCTGTTGTTCCCCATTCTGGCAATCACAATTCAGAGACAACATAAGGTGCTCTAGTTCAGGTAGAGAGATACAAAGTCGAGCATATATAGCCCCTATTTGAAATGAATGCACACCCCTAGATAAAGAAAAGCTGTAATGTAGAGTGAACTCTGAGATAACAATGTGGACAAACCTTAGATCCTTGAGTGATGGGAAGGTGAGCCTAGCTCCTCTTGAAAAAGAAGAGATTCAACCTAGCAGAAGCTCGGTGTTTCTTTTATTAAGAAGAAGAAATAGGCACACAAATTTGAGTTGAAGAGGACTCAAAATTAAGTTGTTTGGATGCAAGAGGACACCTATCTGAGCTAGCTAGGCTAGGGACACTTCCTGCGTGTCCCCTCTTAAGATACTGTAATTGGTTAGGTGAAGTAGCTGGACGAGTGGAAGACAGAGCATTGCCCTGGTAGCTCATTGCGACAGTCTGTAAAGCTAAGGACAAGCTCCTTGAGGTTCCCCATGTTAAGAGAATTGCAATTGCGAATCCAACACCAAATCCGAGTCCGGCAAAAAGGAACAACACAATGTCTATTGACACCCTCTCTGATTGATGTAGAACCGTATCTGATGATATGTTGTTGCATGCTTTGGACAGCTGAAGTCCACAGAGACCAATGTTTCCTAGAAATGAGAGATTAGAGAATGTCAAGAAGTGGGGAGACTCGGGTATTCTTCCCTCCAACTTATTGTATGATATATTCAATGTCGAAAGGAAGTCCAGTGATGCCAACTCTTGTGGAATCTCTCCTGAAAGATCATTTGAAGAAAGGTCGAGCGACTCAAGTTGATGTAGCATGCCAAGCTGAGATGGGATCAGTCCAGTGAGGGCATTATGTGACATGTTTACCCCACTAAGTAGAACTAGGTCCCCAATAGACTGGGGAATGGCACCATAGAACGCATTATCTGAAACATCAATGACTACAATTGTCCTCAATATCTTCGAAAAAGTAATATCAGACCCTTTGTATGTGATGGCAGTGGTGATTTGGTATGTTTGGCCAAGTAGATCATATTGATTTTCCATGACCGGCGTCTCATTGACTGTTTTAGTCATCATGGATTTCATTGCTCTAAACCATTCATTTTGTAATAGTCCAGAGAAATTGTTTGAAGCCAAGTCAAAAATTCGAAGTTTTATAAACTCACAACTATTTTTATCTCCAGGAACAGAAGGCCCCACATTCCCGACAAACTTGTTGGATTTCAGAACAAGGACTTGAAGTTTAGGAAGCATACTCATCCAACATGGAAATGTATCATCAATACGATTATTTCTGATATCAAAAGCCTCCAAGTCTTTGCAAGCAACTAGAGATCTGGGTAACTGTCCTTCAATCCGATTGTCACTAAAATCTAATGCCCCAAATGCACAATCTTGCTTTAGGCTATTTGGCAATCTTCCACCAAGTTGATTTCCTTTCAAGTTTAATACATTCAGGTGGTCACTCATATCCTCCATTAAACAAGAAGGGATGGAGCCAAGAAAATCATTATTGGAGAGATCAAGGAGCATAAGGCTTGTTGCTTCACAAATCGATGGTGGAATTTCTCCGGATAGCTTGTTGCTGGAAGCCATGAGAAGGGAAATACTGCTTAAATTAGAACCAAAATTGGATGGCATGGATGAAAATTGATTGTTCGAGCAATCAAACAGTTGGGTCTGTGGTCCTGGTACAGGTATGTGACCTTCAAATAGGTTATAACTGATATCAATAACAAACATACCATCTGAAATGACAGAGCCATATCCTATACTACCACTGAATTGGTTGTGTGACAAGTTCATCAGGATGAGCGAGTTTATCCAACTATCCCATGCCCACTGAGGTATAGTGCCATGGATGTGGTTGCTTGAAAGGTCAAGAACTTGAACCGATTGCATGTGCCTCAAGGTATCAGGGAGCTTGGATATGTTACAAGATGCTAGACATAGAGTGTCAAAATTATTGATGGATTCCCATGAAGAATTATGTTCCCCGACTAGCACGGAAAGTTTGTTGTTTGAAAGATTTAGTATTGATAGATTGGGCAATTTGAAGAACGAGCTGAGTTCGATTGTGCCAATGAAACCATTGGAATGAAGGTTTATGACTACCAAATTAGTTAGATTAAATAGATGTGGAGGTACCTGACCAGAAAAATTGCATGCATACAATTTTAAGGTAATTAGATTCTTGAGATTACCTATGAAGGAAGGCAGTTGACCAGATAAGCCACAGTTGGAGAATTGCAGAGTTTCCAAAGAAGTCAAATTCGCAACCCAAGAAGGCATTTCTCCTACTATGCCAGACCCAGAAAGCTGTAACGATGTTAAGGACCTGAGCTCACTAATTGAAGAGGGAAGCTCTTCTTGGTGACTGTCACCAGCTGCTGCAACACCCAAACTCTTCAAGGATTTGAGATTGCTTACAGAACTCGGGATGGGACCAGACAGGTTAGTGTTGCTACAGAGCAGCTCAGTCAGAGCACTACCCGATGAGAAATCGGGCAGCACACCGGACAGTCTGAAATTATAGCTGATATCAACGACCCTCAAGTTCTTGCTTCCAAATATCCTCATCGGGAATGGCCCTTGGAGGAGATTGTAGGCGAGCCTAAGAACACGGAGGGAAGGCAGATCAGCCAAGGAATCCGGAATTCTGCCATGCAATTTGTTGAACTTCAGGTTGATCTCGACCAAGGAGCGAATGGCGAACAGCAATCCACAGATCGGAGCATTGAGGTGGGTGTTTCTGAGCCTGAGAACCTCGAGCCGAGGAGTGGAGTTGGCCAATCCATCGCACCATGCCGCGCCATTGCCGGACAGGTCAACATTGCCCAGATCGAGCACCCTCAGGTTGCTGAGGTTGGCGAGCAGCGATGCGATGTCTGGCTCGACGACGGGCCACCGCCCTGCGCCGAGCGGGAGGAAGTAATCGTTGTCTGCTTCAACGAGATAGATCCAGTTTGACAGGTCGAGAGACGCCAGTCTGCTGAGCCGCCGTATCCCGCGTGGTATGTTTCCTGTGAAGTCGGAGTAGGAGAGGTTGAGGTGGGTGAGCTCGGTGAGCCGCTCGAACCCAGCGGCTGGGAGCTCGGAGTCGTTAGCGTTGAGGCTGTTCTCCGAGAGGTCCAGGTACCTGAGGGGAAAAAAAAATTTAAGAGTATATTTTCGTAATTTTCCCACAAACATATATATAAATATAGCATGTGTTTGGTTAGGAGGATATCCCGGGATGGGATGAGATCATTTCATTTTTTGCATCTGTTTGGTTGAGAGACTAGGAGGGATAGGATGGCTCCAAAAGAGAATATCCCTTCAATATTTGGGACAGGCTCATTCGGAAAAAAAGTGGCGGACGAAACGATCCCACCTCCGCACCCGTGACTCGCGCCTCATGCGCGGTAAGACCAAAGCGCCTCACCTCTTTTTTTCCCCTTCATTCTTATCTCCTCTCAGTCTGTTCTAGGGTTAGCAACAGGAGACACGGGGTGGCGGCGGCGCGAGCGTGGGCGGGCGAGCTGGTGCGTGGGGACGAGGCGGCGGCGGTAGCAGGGGTGAGCCGGCGCGCAAGCAGGGCATGAGCAGGGGTAGTGGTG
The DNA here is from genome assembly GCF_000147395.1 of Oryza glaberrima. Taxonomy (NCBI): domain Eukaryota; kingdom Viridiplantae; phylum Streptophyta; class Magnoliopsida; order Poales; family Poaceae; genus Oryza; species Oryza glaberrima. Next base: position 13,815,449 of record NC_068329.1, read on the forward strand.
CCTCCTCTCTTCCTGGTAGCTGCTCACTCTCATCTCCTTCGTTCGTAACCACCGGCTGCAGATCGGGGTTCCCATTCTCCACGGTAAAAATACCCTAAACATTGCATGAGGATTTCGTTTTCAGATATGTGCATATCTGTTTTTCTCGAGAATGTGTGAAAACTACCAGATGGTTTATTTGACACCTTGAAAAGCCTTTCTGGGTTTGAGGAGATCCACATATCTGTTTACTATGCTCATTTGGTTGCCAACCCTCATATTGCTAGAGCTTTTGATGAACTTCCATTTGAAAAGAAGATACATTGGGTTGCTATGTTCATTAATGATAAGTTTCCTAGATCAATGTAGCTTTGTTGGATGAGTTGGATAGTTCTTTTGGTATTATGTGTTGCCGGTTGGCCTATGTTAATGTATGACTTATACTGCCAATATTTTTAAGGCAGTGATCTCTCTAGTAGGTGCAAGACTTAAATTTGCTATTACGTGTAAGACCTTAATTTACTATTATGTGTATGACTTGAATTTCTTATTATGTTTGGCTTGGACTCTATATGTATGGGTTGAAATTTTGACTCTGCACTAATTATGCATGATTGTTGCATGATTGTTTTCTGAGGGGTTGATTATGTAACTGCCGGTACTGTTTATCATTTGGTGGCTTGTCCAATATGATGAAATCCCAAAGCCTCCACTGATCTTGGCTGCAGTGAACGAGTGCTCAGGCTTAGGGCTGTAGAAATGAAGCTGCTAGAGCATATTATGCGTGTGATTTGTATTTTATTTTCAAATATAGTATATGAATGGTATTTTATTTTTAAGTAGTGTGATTATCATGTAGAAATATTATTTTGTAGTTTGTAGACTATAAGAGATAACCTCATCAACTAAGTTGCGAGGTAATTGTATCCAGACAACCCATCTTGATCGCTCCATCCAAATAAAATATAGGATCATTTCAACCCATTATATCCCTTAAACCAAAAAAAAAAACAGAATCATTCCATTCCAAAAAAAAACAAGATGGATCCAACCCATCACATCATATCCCCAAACCAAACACATGTATATATTTTTTTTAATATTAATATATATATTCTCATATTACTTTCTTACCTGAAGGAATTAAGAATATATTTTCGTAATTTTCCCGCAAACATGTATATAAATACAAATTCTAAAAAAAAATATACATATATATTGTCAAATTCTTTTCTTACTTGAGGGAGGTGAGTTCGAAGAGAGCGGGGTGGAGGCCGGCGGCGCTGATCTCCAGCCAGCATCCGCCGAGGTCGAGGGTGGTGACACGGCCGCCGCCGCCGCCGGTGCCGGTGCTGCAGGCGACGCCCTCCCAGGCGCAGCAGTCGGTGCCGGGGCGCCACGACGCGAGGGTGCACGCGGAATCGTTGGTGGGGGAGAAGGAGCGCCTCCTCAGCCGGAGCAGCGCCGAGGCCTGGTCGGGCCGGCAGTACGGCACCTTTGCAGTTTGGTTGATGCTGCTGCTGCTGTAGGTGCCGAGGGAGCAGGAGTGTTGGATGATCGCAAGCAGGAGGAGCAGGTGAACAACGAGCGGGGACAGCAGGAGCATGCTGGTACTACGGGAGATCATCGTTGTTGAGACGTCAATTCTCTTGGCGTTCCCGCACGCAAAAGGATCTCGATCGTACGTATATATTCAGGGTGTGCTTAGTTTACGCTAAAATTGGAAGTTCGGTTGAAATTGAAATGATGTGATAAAGTTGAAAAGTTGTGTGTGTAGGAAAGTTTCGATGTGATGGAAAAGTTGAAAGCTTGAAGAAAAAATTTGGAACTAAACTAGACCTCATACAAAAGGCTTGTTGCTAGCTATTACTTCTTCCGTCTCAAAAGAAGTGTAATTTTACACCGTTTATGTCCAACGTTGACTGTTCGTCTTATTTGAAAATTTATTATTATTATTATTATTATTATTATTATTATTATTATTATTATTATTATTATTAGATGATAAAACATGAATATTATTTTATGTGTGACTATTTTTTTTAAATTTCTCATTAATTTTTCAAATAAGACGGACGATTAAACGTTGTATACGGATACCCACAACTGCGATTATTTTTGAGACGGAGGTAGTATGTACTCTCGTCCTAAAATTTAATTACTACTTACATCCCAGAATATAATTAACTAGAAAGAGATTATAATTGGTTAAAAATGAAGGTATGTTGAGATATTGAATGGTGAAAGGTTATAATTGGTTGGTAAAAGAATGTTGGTAGAGGAGTTGTTATATTTTGGGATGGAGAAAATATTCTTTTTTTAAGGTCAGTATGAATATTATGGAAATAGGTAAAAATGATTAAAGTAAGGTTGTAATTGGTTAATAAGAGAATCTATATATATATATATATATATATATATATATATATATATATATATATATATCAAATAGAGAATGATTGTGATCGGTTGAATGAAATTAGGTAAAGAAATAACTTCATTTCAGAATCAGAAAATATGTTAAAAATAATTATATTTTGAAATAGATGGAGTATAGTAGTGGTGTTGCTTCTGTTTTTTTTTCCTTTCTTTTTTGCATCATCCATGTTCTTGTATATATCGTTTGGAGTTGGGTCTCACCCTATATTGTTTTATACGTCAATGTCGGGTTCGTAGAGGATATGATCCCATATCGGTCGTCACGGACGCACTTGTCCGATGAAGCTTGCAAAAACGAAAAAGACGTGCACGTACACCCTGCATACACGTTCATGAATCTTTTACCACTGGCTTTGCGCGGCGTGCAATGCAACTAGCGGTAAATTAATTTAGTGCACATTAATGGTGACCAACAGAGTCCTGATGCAGCCGGCCGGCAGGTCCCCGTCGCGGTTGGTTTGGTATCACGACTCTGGTACTGGGTCATGCTTGACTATAGATTTTTTTTTTTAAAAAGCAAATATTAGGGAATGAACTAATATCAAATAATTAAAACACGTGAGATTTTGAACCCAGATCGTCTAGCCCACCACTTCGTGTAGTTAGCCAGAAAACCTCTAGATGTTTCTCGACTATAGATTTTTTATATACGAAGGCTTGACTATAGATAGCGTTGTAATTTCCCTGTCTTAAACAGATATAAATGCATTTGGATATAAGCGGTTCATATAACGCGTCACACTCACCCTATAAAAATACACATATATATATATACCCTACTTGTATAAATACCTCTGAAGACTATACCAATATATATATTGAGATTCACAAGATCATCACACAGCCTATGACTTGAATTCGGATGGACAGATTGCTAGATTATATCACTAGAAAAAAAAGTTAAGCTACACTCACTTGGCAAATGATTACTTTGTCCATGTTTGAATCTGTTTAAGAATATGGAAGATTAAGGGCCTATTCATTTGATGCCATTTTCAACCTTACCAAATTTTAGTAAAGTTGCCAAAAAAGTGGCTACATTTAGTTTTCTGTTAAATTTTGGTAACTCTATAAGAAATCCTGCCAAAATTTTGACAAGTAGCCAAAATTTTGATAACTATGCCAAAATTTTGGTAAGGTTATTTTTGGCAACAAAGTGAACAGGCCCTAAGTGTAGGCACATAAAACGAGAAAATCATTATCATATGATTAGTTGAGTTTTCATTCCTTCAAACTTGAAAAAATGATTTATTTGATGTTTTAAATAACTTCTATATAGAAAGTTTTTCACATAATACACCGTTTAGCACTTAAAATTTATATTAATTTTAATCGTAACTTTTAAGATTAGATTTTATTTTTTTTAACGGAGGGAGTAGGATTGTAGAAAGCTTGTGCTTTGTCCATGGCCGCGTCACTACGCATTTCAGGCACAATTTTGGTCAGGCTTATCAACGCGTGCCTGGAAAAAAAATGGTGACGGCGACAACCTACGTGTTGGCTGTCACCCCCGCTCAGGAATTCAACAGTAAAGTAACTCACAAGAGTAGCAGCAGCTAGCTGTACGTCTTGATCGTGAACATTTCTGTTCGATTTTTCTTGGGTGTGAGACATGGCTTCTTATCTCTATTTTCCCAACTAACCTCCCTCGTTTTCTCACGTATGCTTTTTCAAACTACTAAACGGTGTGTTTTTTAAAAAAAAATTTCTATATACAAGTTACTTTAGAAAAGTATATTAATTCATTTTTCAAATTAATTTTTGCTAATACTTAATTAATCATGCACTAATATTAATATAGCAGGAAAAAATACAAGATTACAATCCTAGAGATTGTAAGCAGGAAAAGAAAAAATACACCACACCACCACCACCACAAGTTAGCAGCTCCTCGCACAACCCAAAAGAAGGTGTTTGTACCGAACCAATCACCATTAAGCGCGACCGAACACCGCTAGACCTACAAAAGGGTTGCAAACACCCCGCCAAACACCAACTCCACATAGAAGAATATCGGTGAGTTTCTGATTGTCTTCACGTAGAGGGGTTGATTTGAAGGAGAGGGCGAGAGAGAAGGAGATCCACTCGTCCCTAGCTCCATCCTGATGACGACCACCAAGAAACGACGATGATCAGACCGAGAAAAGATGGTAATGGTGATGAACAAAAGATCTCCTAGATGATACCTCCAAGAAGGCGTCAACATCGCCCATCCACCGGACTTGGTTTTCACTTAGAGAATCTTGTCAAAAGAGGGATAGGTGGCTGCTCAATAACGCCCCAAAGGGGGTTACGGTGCCCGAAGGCGTCATCGATGCCGGCTCAGGAGACCTCGGGCTAGGCTTTCACCCGCAGGACCCTTGCCCAAACCTATCGACCCAACCCCAAAGCTCCATTGCCAAGTCAACCCCTACCAACCCATGGCCTGGCCTGTCGCACCGATGCCCCACCGCCGGCTAGCCTATGCCCGCCTTCGTCGGGCCCCCACGCGGCCAAAGATCTCTGCACCGGCCGCCGGCTCGCTCGCCGTTAGTGTTGCTGGCCGACGCCAGTAGCTCTCCTGTCGTCGCCACCTTAGCCAACAACCTTCACAAGCAGGCCACCTGCTGTAGCCGAACGCGCTGGCCTTCATATTGTCGCCAGCCACCACCCGTGATGTCCTCCTACCATCACCAACCGCGTCAGCCTCCTTGACGTCGCTCGCGCTGCCCTCCCATCATTGCCAGTCACATCCCCGTGCCGCTGTGGCCTCTCCCTGCCAACCTCTCCGACAATACACGCGACGCGTACCTTGGCGCCGGCCATGCTGCCTCGCCCCCGGCCATCCGCTGCCGCCTTCTCTCCGAGCCGCACTCCCCACGCCGGCCTCTCCAGCCGGCCATCTGCTGGAGTTTGGCTAGATCTAAGCACGAGAGGGTTGGAATCATGTGTGGAGGTAACAGATCTGCTGCCCCCTTGCCAGAGTTCGTCGCCGTCGCCTCTAGCCGCCATGGTTGTCGGTGTTGTGTGTTGCCCCGCTCTTTCCGCGCCAAGAGAGGGTTTAGATGGAGAAGTGGCCCCACCGCCGCCTCCCGGCTCGCTGCCGGCCCTTTTGCCGGTGAGCTTTGGCGGCGGCGAGGTAGAGGAGGGGTGCGCAGGCAGCTAGGGTTTCACCCACGAGTCGCCCGCACGTGTGCAACACGAAGGAAGGTGTTGTCTTCCTTCCGGGGAATTGTCTTCCACCAGGTTTACTTTTTCATTTTTAATTGAAAACCACTGCTCACATGTTTAAAAATCGACAACTTTATATCAACGCAGTATAAAAAAACCAGTTAATACTGATTGGTTTTTACAAATCAAGATATAGCTGTTTCACGAAAAGTGTTGATTGTGATCCTGTTTTTCACACCCCGGAGGTATAAAGAGGTGCCACTAATTAATTTATAGCACTAACTTGTAAAGTGTCTAGCTTTGTTAGGGTGTGTAGCTAATTGGATAAAGTAACTCGTTGGCACAGAAAACACTGCGGATAATTAGTACATGACTAATTATGTATGAACTTATTATAAACCTGAAAAATTGATTTATTTGATTTTCACAACAACTTTGGTATATAAATTTTTCGTAAATAGCACACCGTTAGTAGTTCGGGAAAACGTGTTCACGATAAACGAGGAAATTGATCATTCCAATTGAAGAAACAAACGTAACCTTATCAATCGTTATATCATTATGCACCAAGCTGCGTTTGTTTCTCCATAGTCCATACTCTCCCTTATTTTTCGTTAGCACATTTCCTGAACTAATAAGCAGTATGTTTGGTGTAAAAATTTTTATATAAGTTGTTTTAAAGAATAAAGTAAATCTTTTTTTAAGTTTGTAATAATTAGTAGCACTCAATTAATCATATGCTAATATTTTGCCTCGTTTTATATGCCACTAAATTTCAGCCAAAACCTTCCCCCGAACGCACCCTGGCCTTTGAGCAACTCATGGTAGATGAACTAAGGGTTGAACCTTGAACGCAATCTGACCTTTGCTAGTTTTCTTGACAAACGACAGACCTTGGTCTGGACGGCAAGCTTTGATGACAGGAGTCAGTAAAGTCGATCGATCGAAATGTCGCTGTACAGCGAAATAGGACTGATAATTTGGGAAAGACTGAAGAAATCGGTCATTGTTGCACCGCTCATAGAAAATGTTTCACCGCAACATAAAAAAAATATTTCAATTATAATGATAAAACATAGCGGAATCAAAAATTGAAACATTTTACTTCACACACATGAAACATTGGGGTTGCATTGTTGAAACATCAACAAATCCTCAAGAATCGAAGATAAAAAGTGAAACACCATAAAAATACGTTGTCCAACATAATCTAACACAAATAAACATTAAGATAAATAGACTGAAATATGAAAAAAAAATCACAAAATTAACCGGTCTAGATTTGGCTAGCTCCCTCCTCTACTCTGATGGACACATCTTCGACTTCCAGCCGACCACCCACCAACGATAACAAGTCGGCCATGGATATGTTCCCGCCAAGCAATAGAAGAAATCAAGCTAGGGGCTAGCTCCTATGGAGGGATGGAGTTGATCCCATCGGCCATGGACCGGGGACTAACATGTACAGGTGCTAAGGGAATTCACCAGGGCAGCCCAAGCTCGAGTCCCGCCATGTCCAGAGTCTTGCAAAGCAGACAACGACGGCTCGAGGAGAGGAGAGGAGAAATCGAGGGTGAGGGGGGGGGGGGGTCTTAACCCTGTACCCGCGCTTGCACTCTTGTAGCATGACTGAGGAGTGAAACTTGAATCCCACGTTCCTTTTGGGCTTGGTTTGGCTATGCTTTTGCACCCAAGCGTACAGGCTCTCGATCATACCCAGGCAATAAACACGCTTCTCTCTACACGTCAAATGCGAGCCAACCGAGATGTAGGCAACCGAACTCGTTCTAATTGATTTGGGAAACATGTTGTGCGACGAAATGGAGCGGGTGGGTTCGGCCTGGTTTCCAATCCATTGGCACCCCTACTAACGTGACGCAATCTGGGGCCATTAATCTTGGCAGAATAGTAATGACACCAAGCTATTTTGACAATATTTTTTTCTCCTAAACTTATGGGGTATATTGATCTTTTTCGTATAAGTATTGTACCCGTGTCTAACACTAAAACTTCTTATATTTTGGAACGAAGATAATATAAATTAAATTGAGATTAAGACGAGATTAAGAAATTAAATTGAGATGTAAAAGGAAAAGGAAAAAGTACACCGAAGGTCCCTCAACTTGTCGTCGAGTTACAAAATCGTCCCCCAACCGCAATACCAGATATATGACATCCTTCAACTTACAAAACCGTTCACTTTAGGTCCCTCGGCGGTTTTGACACCGGTTTTATCTAACGTGGCGGCTGAGTCGGCGTGAGACCCACGTGGGCCGACGTGTCAGGACGCCACATCATCATCCTTGTCTTATTTCTTCTCTTTTTTCTCTTTTCTTTTATTTCTTCTCTTATCCTCTCTTCTCGACGCATCCGGCGGCAGATGGGGAGAGGCGGCGTGGAGCGCATCCCCACGCCCGTCCAGGCCTCCGACTCCGAGCTGCTGTTCGACGTCGCCGAGTCGGCGCGGCGCGGCGCGGCGCGGCGGAGCGCGCCGCCGGGGCGGTCGCCAGGGTCCGGGCGCTCGCGAGGGACAGCGAGCGGAACGGGGCGCGTGCTGGCCGCGGTGTTCGAGTCTCTCGCCGCCGCCAGAAAGGCGGGCGTTCTCGAGACGTCCTGGCGGCATTGGTCTGCATGATGCCGTTGGACGAGGAGGCGGCCAGGGTCTTGGCCTCGTCTAGCTCGATGGGTTCTCTTATCACAATTGCCAAGCACGGGAGCTTGCCCGGAAGGCTGAACGCTGTACTGGCAATCAAGGAGGCCGTGTCGCGGGACGGAGCGTTCGTGGACCTGGCGGATGACAAGATCGTCGACGCGCTGCTCGTGATCATCAAGGCTCTGATCCGCCTGCAGGCCACCAAGGCCGCCATGGTCGCCACCTACCACCTGGCAAGCTCCGACGAGCGCGTCGCGGCGAGGGTAGCATACTAGCATCCACGGGGCTCGTCCCAACACTCATCGAGGCCCTCGTAGACGACGACAAGAGCGTGTCCGAGAAGGCCCTCGTGGTGCTCGACGCAATGCACGCCTCGGAGAAAGGCCGCGCGAGCGCGCGGGGCCACGCCCTTGCAATGCCGGTCCTCGTGAAGAAGATGTTCCGCGTGTCCGACGTGGCCACCAAGCTCTGCCGCCGCCACCGCTCGCTGGGCTCGGTCAAGGGAGGGGCCGGTGAGACCGCTCGGACGGTGAGGAGAAAGCCGACGGTGGGTACTGGCCGGTAAGGAGGACAGACGACGACAGCCGGCGGGAGAGAAGCTAGATCGCCCATACCGTCTCCCAATCCACCCCGACCGGTGCGTGGAGCGGCGACGACCAGCGGCGATGTGGAGGAGGGCGTCGGCGTCAGTGGCGGCGGCAGAGGAGGGATGGGGATCCGGCCAAGGTCGTCGACACCCTAGATCTGAGGGCGCTGCACCACCTAGGTGTGGATGCTGGTGCTCCTGTTCTTCTTCACCGGCAAGGGCGCCATGGCGCAGCTCAACATCGAGACCGGCGTCCCCATCAGTTAAATCGAGCCACTCATCCTCTTCAATGTGCCCACCGCCTTCGCCACGCCAGTCGCCAGCTCCACCGACCGACGAGAGCGAGCGAGAGGCCATGGCCGCCGCCGTCGCCACCGCGGCCGCAGAGCTCACCGTGTCCAAGTCATCGGCCCTCGGCCCTCCTCTCCGCCACGCTACTACCTCGCCAGCCGCCGCCCGCGCCGGCCTTCCCCTTCGCCGCGCCGCCCGCGCCACCGTGCGTCGCCACCTCACCCCGACGACAACGCACGGCCACGACAATGGCGCGTCTCCCCATCTGTCGCCGGCTGCGTCGAGAAGAGAGGAGAAGAGAAGAAATAAAAGAAAAGAGAAAAAAGAGAAGAAATAAGACGAGGATGATGACGTGGCGTCCTGACACGTGGGGCTCACATGGATCCCACACTGACTCAGCCGCCACGTCGGACAAAACCGGTGTCAAAGCCACCGAGAGATCTAAAGTGAACGGTTCTGTCTGTAAGTTGAAGAATGTCATATATATGGTATTGCGATTGGGAATGATTTTGTAACTCGACGACAAGTTGAGGGACCTTCGGTGTACTTTTTCCAAAGGAAAGCACCAACACATATAGGCCGCTATTGTCCATGTGGCCCATGAGGTCCTCTCGAACCCAGCCGTCGAACGAGCTTGTGCGCCTTGGCTTCTAACGCCGCCGGCTGGCCGGCCGGCGGCGGCGGCGGCGGCGGAAGAGAAGCCCTGGCGGTTGACGACGGCGCCGCGCAGATCCACGTCGGTCATGTCGCAGACAACCGCACCCATGTCCCTCCTCCGTCTCTCCTCCATCCTCGCCAGCACCGCCACCGCCGCCGCCTCCTCCACGGCGGCGTCGACCACCACCGCGGCGACGGCATCGCCGGCACGCCCATCCCCTCCCGCCCACGCCGCGTTCCGGGAGCGCCTGCGGTCGGGAACGCTCGGTCCCTACGACGCGCGCCACCTGTTCGACGAATTGCTGCTTCGCCGCGACGCCCCCGCCCCCGCGCGAGGCCTCAACGAGCTCCTCTCCGCGCTCGCCCGCGCGCCGCCCTCCGCCGCCTGCAGGGACGTCCCAGCCCTCGCCGTCGAGCTGTTCAAACGGATGGACCGATGCGCCTGCCCCGAGGCCGCTCCCACCATCTACACCTACAACATCCTCATCAACTGCTACCGCCGCGCGCGCCGCCCCGACCTAGGGCTCCCCGTCTTCGGCCGCTTGCTCAGGACGGGCCTGGGGCCGGATGTGTTCTCGTACAACGCGCTGATCGACGGATTCTCTAAGGAAGGCGAGGTGGACAAAGCTCACGACCTGTTCTACAAGATGGAAGAACAGGGCATCATGCCAAATGTGGTGACTTACAGCTCGCTAATCAATGGGCTGTGCAAGACGAAAGAAATGGACAAGGCTGAGAGGGTTCTACGACAGATGGTCGGCGCTGGTATTCGGCCTAATAATATGACCTACAACTGCTTGATCCATGGATACTCCACTTCAGGAATGTGGAAGGAGTCTGTCAGAGTGTTCAAAGAGATGTCAAGCTCCCGTCTCGTACCGGATGTCAGCAATTGTAACTCCTTCATGACTGCTCTTTGCAAGCATGGCAGAATCAAAGAAGCAAGAGATATTTTTGATTCGATGGTTCTGAAGGGCCCCAAACCTGATGTTATCTCCTATGGTGCTCTGCTTCATGGCTATGCTACTGCGGGATGCATAGCTGGAATGGATAATCTCTTTAATGTGATGGTATGTGAAGGCGTCGTACCTGACCGTCATGTTTTCAACACACTGATTAATGCATATGCTAGATTGGGGATGATGGATAAGTCCCTGCTTATATTTGAAGATATGAAGAAGCAAGGCGTGAACCCTGATATAATCACATTTTCAACTGTGATATCCGCTTTTTGCAGACTGGATAGGTTGGATGATGCTATGGAAAAATTCAAACACATGATTGATATTGGTGTACCACTGGACACAGCTGTTTACGGTTGTCTGATTCAGGGTCAATGTAATCGTGGTGATTTGGTGAAAGCCAAGGAATTGATTTCTGATATGTTGAGCAAGGGCATTCCTCCTCCTTGCATCAAGTTCTTCACCTCGATTATAAACAACCTATGTAAGGAAGGAAGGGTAGCGGAAGGGAAAGATATCGTGGACTTGATTATACATACCGGTCAGAGGCCTAATCTTATCACGTTCAATTCACTGGTAGATGGATATTGCTTAGTTGGCAATATGAAGGAAGCTGTTGGATTACTTGATTCTATGGAGTCAGTTGGTGTTGAACCTGACATTTATACATATAACACACTTGTTGATGGTTATTGTAAACATGGAAGGATTGACGACGCGTTGACTCTATTCAGAGATATGTTGCACAAGAGAGTGACACTTACAAGTGTTTCATACAACATCATTCTCCATGGGTTATTTCAAGCTAGGAGGACAGTTGTTGCAAAGGAAATGTTCCATGAGATGATTGAAAGTGGAATGGCTGTGAGCATTCACACATATGCTACTGTTCTTGGAGGACTTTGTAGAAATAACTGCACCGATGAAGCTAACATGCTGTTGGAGAAATTGTTTTCTATGAATGTTAAGTTTGATATCCTTACTTCCAATATTGTGATTAGAGCAATGTTCAAAGTTGGCAGAATGCAAGAAGCTAAGGAATTGTTTGCTGCTATCTCTACCTATGGGTTGGTGCCTACTATACTTACCTATAGGGTGATGATAACAAATCTTATAAAAGAGGAATCATTCGAAGATGCTGACAATCTCTTTTCATCAATGGAGAAGAGTGGCTGTACTCCTGACTCTCGCATATTAAATGAGATCATTAGAATGTTACTCAATAAAGGTGAGATTGCCAAGGCTGGACATTATTTGTCTAAAATTGATAAGAAGGGTATCTTGCCTGAAGCTACAACCACTTCCTTGTTAATTTATCTATTTTCAGTGAATGGGAAATATCGAGAATACATAAAATTGCTCCCTGAAAAGTATCGTTTTCTAAGGGAGCAAACTGCAGTTGATAATTGTATCTGAATTTAAATCTTCAGAAGGTAAACTTGAATTGTCTTTTCCATTTTTAGAGCTCTTCTTTTAGTACAGTAAATTAATGTTACCTGCATAAATATTCAATCTTTCATTGCGTAAATAATTTTGCATTCCTTTTGGTAACAACTTGGCTCCAGTAATTTTGCGCACTCTTTGACAGCAGTATCTTGTCCTACTATTATATTTAGTATTTGTTTGTCCTGCTGCAAGGGAAGAAATGGCCATTCCCTTGCAGAGAGCTGAACTATGAATTGAATTTCTTTCAATGGCCTTGCAGGATGTGTGCTTAGTAGCTCACCCCATTTGCCCTGTCGCGATTATTTCACTGTCACATAGAATCCTGTACAATCTTTCTGAGCCTGATGACTGCTGACAGAGCCAAGAGCCATGGTCCCAAAGTGGTAAAGTTCTTTTTTTGACATCAGTTGTATATATTTGGAACTGTGTATCACTCTTCAAGATCTTTTTTTTTTTTTGCAGTCTAAAAAAAAACAAGTCTATGAAATCAGTATATTGATATAGAATTGGGAAACACTGTGGGACTTCAATCGCTTCTGCTATTCTGTAGTAATAATAATAATAATAATAGGATAAGTTCTGTAGAATATTTTGTGACATGCCATGCCTTTCATTAGTATAGTAATGATAATAAAGATATCATAAGATTAGATGGGTCAACTGTTAAACTTGGCATGCCCCACAGGTGCTCCAGCACGTGCACTTCAATGTTGCATTGGAATTTGCTCCTGGTAGAATGCAACAATTGTAGAAGCACCAAAGGATTGCAGAAAGGAATAAAACTATATCATTTATACCTTGTGGATCCTCTGGAAGGACCTTCCAAAATGTGCCTCTTGAGTTCCAAGAAGTCATCAGTCTCATCCAGTTAGAAGTTTGACCGGATCGTTTCTTGGATTGACCTATCTGATTTGTGCCCCTGTTTGTGGTTACTCTGTTTTTCAGTAACGGCATGTTGCAATCTCACTAGTTGTGTGCTTTACAATATTCCCACTTGTTATTAGCCACTGGAACAATCTTTTCCTTTGTAAAATTCTGTTTCCATTTCACATTTCTATAGGAATTCCAATGCCTTTGTCGCATATGGTGGCCGTAACTGTTGATGCTGTTTTAGATGATTCATACACTATGTCTGTAATATTTTCGTGCCAACTTTGTTATGGGCTAATTTGGTGAAATAGCAATAGATTGGTTTAGGCTGCAGGGAGAAGATATTTCTTTACCCTATTTTCCCCAAGTGACTCCCCAGATAACTTGGTAATAAGGATACCATTTTGCATTTTGTTAGTTGCTTCCAATGTACCTGATTTGCTGCCCTTCCCATGACAGGTGAAGCATGGTGCATAGAGGTGAGATGAGTACTCACTGTCACAGTATGATTTCTTCTGCACCTTTATTGATGAAAGCTTACATGGAAGCTTCAACTATTTTCTGTTTGGTGCACTCCATTTCATCAGTATGGCTTGTGGAACAGGTCAGATGGTGTTCAGATTTCAGTATTGTTTCTTCTGCCGATGAGAATGCAGAAGGTTCAACTACATTCCAGTGTAAGGAAAATTCGAGAAGGGGCACTGCTTGGTGACCTGGAGCTCGGTTTGCTTGCCTATCGAGAATGGGGGGCTGCACATCAAGGACTTAAACCTCTTTGAGCAAGCTTTGCAGCTCAGGTAGTTGGCGCAAAGAAGTGAGCAGACTGAATGACCATGGGCGTTTCCTGTGTTAAAACAGCCAATAGAAATGCAAGACCTCTTCTTTTCAGCAACAGAAAGTGTGATAGGTGATGGAAGGAACACAGATTTCTGGAGGGCCAATTGGCTATCAGGGGAGTCATTAAATCTGCACGACCAACTTATTTCAGTTGTCAGCAAAACTGGTCCAATGGTCGCATAAGGGTTGCAGAATCACAGATGGGTGAGGCACATTCAGGGGGCTCTGTCAAAAAGGGCGATAGGTGAGTAGTTTGATCTCTGGGATGCCATTCAGGATGTTGAGTTACGTCCAGAGGAATGGGACAGGACAATCTGGAAGATGGCAGTGGATGGGCAATTCTCTGTTTCGTCGGCCTACGGTATTCATTACCAAAATGAGAGTGTGTTGTGGCAAACTGATCTGGCAAACAAAGGCTCCAGTGAGGGTGAAATTATTTATGTGGTTGGCAGAAAAATGGCGATGTCTCCCAGCGGACAATCTACTAAAGAGAGGATGGCCTCAACAGCAGGCATGCATGCTCTTTCTGTATGGTGGCGAATGAGGATTATCGCCATCTGTTTGTGAATTGTACTACGTGAACATAATCTGGATGCTTAGAGGATGGGTGAGCATCTCTTTTCAACTGCAGGGCGAGATGGACATGGAGATAGGACAGTGATACCTGAAAGCACGGTTCCATTTCCGGAACAGCTACAGGAAGTCATTCGACATGGCTGATTTGAAAAGGAATGCAAAGAGTGTTCAACCAGCGATCGCGCACAGCTGGTGACATTGTTTCGGTGAAATTTCCATTTGGAAAGAGGCGGGAGTGTTCAAACCATCGAAGAGTAATCTGCCGTAGTGTTTCCATGTTTATGTTGAGGTTGATCTAGTTACCAACCTCACCCCGATTTTGACAGCTTTCTGTTAATGTCTTTGTAAAATGTAGTAACATGTAACCCCTTTCAATCTTACTAATGTTATTGTATATGGTAATTCTGCTGACACCAAGTTTATGGAGCTACAAACCCATGCCAAATAATAGTAGCTCTTGAGGCCTGGTGTGGATCCACATACAAGTGGTATGCATCTCATAGCTAGGAAACCAAGGCAATTTGAAATATTTTGTGATTTTGGAGCATTTAGCACATATATTGAGTATTAGAATTGTGAGTGTCAGACAGAGGTTAGTATTCTCAGTAATTTTTGTTCTAGATTCATCCTGTGGTACATGTAGTTTTTTTTTCATTATAGCATACAATAGAACTTTCATGTCTTGCCTAACGTTCAACTATTTGCATATCGTTTGCACTGTACTTCCCTTAAAATTGTATAAAGTTTCATTTTTATGGTTTTAGAGCGTGGCCACTATCCATCGATTTTTTTTTATTAGAACAAGCTGTCCCATAAGTTTATCAGATTTTGAAAGTACCATTCAAGACAAACCTGCATACACTCAGGGGCGGATCCAACGTGGGTGCGGGGGGACTCGAGTCCCCCCTACACCCACAAAACCCATGGATACCCCCCAGAGCACCCTCTTTAATTTTTCACTATGAATGATAAACTAAAGGTGCCTAAATGGCTGGAGGTTGAAGAAACAGTGTAATTGAGCCTCTCCAATTTTTTGTTCCTAGATCCGTCCCTACATACACTCTTCTTATATTTTAAAAGGCATCAACTGTCGAAGTTTAAAAAGTTTGGCCGGACGATAGTTCAAAAACATATCACACTCAAATCAAATGAACACATTACTTAAGTAACCAATCTGAGTTTATTTATATATTTTTTTCACATAAGAGTTTATTTATATATGATTATCGATATGTAAAACTCCAAACGCAGCAAACAAAACCGCACATGCATATGCCTTATACTCTAAAAAGAGGAGTATAAGCTTGTGCATGCACCTGGTTTGTAATTACTCCCTCCATCCTATAAAAAACTAATATGGTACCGGATATCTGATTCGTAGTAATGTGTTACATTCGTACTCGGTTTGATTTTTTATTGGACGGAGGAAGTAAAGTCCAACTAGTAATAATTAATTAATTAGAGTGAAACTAATACATATAATTGAGCGGATTATTTGGTAGAAGCAGCAGGCGTGAAGGAGACGAGCTCCTTGGACTTGAGCCAGGCCTTCACCACCACCACGGCGTCGAACACCCGGTCGCCGGCGGCGGCGCCGCCGCGCGGGTCCCTCGCGGCGACCTTGAGGTAGTAGGCCACGCCGGAGACGACCTGCTTCTGCGCCTCCACGACGCGTGCGAACGCGAGCTTCACCGGGACGGGGTCGGCGGGGCCGCCGGAGCCATGGCGGAGGCGGCGGTTGTGCTCGGCGACGGCGAAGCGGCCCAGCGACTGCACCGCCTTGTTGCCGCCCACGTCCCTGATCTCCGTCCTCCCGCCGACCAGCACGGGCGCCGCCGGCGCCGCCGCGTTCGACGGCGACAGCGATGCCTCGTCGCCGGCAGCAGCGGCGGCGGCGACTAGTAGGAGGAGGAGGAGGAGCAGGGGAGAGGTGGCCATTGTTGCAGCCGTGTGCTGTGCTGCTGGGCTGGGCAAGCGCGGCACCGTTATATATAGACCGCGGAGTTGTACTTCCAAAATACTCTTCCTTCTAAGTTCGTTCCAAACGTTTGATTATTCATTTCATTGAAAAAAGATTATAAAATTACTCTTTATTTATATATGACTTGCTTTATTATAAAAGAAGTAATTTAAATATAACTTATCTTTTTATATATTTACACTATTTTTTTTAAGATAAAACGAATGATTAAAAGTTAAAAAAAAAGTTAAAACGATATTTAATTTGAAACGGATAAAGAGGAATTAGATCGTACATACTCTCGCGAGCGGGGGTTTTTAACTATTTGCCACTCTTACGGAGTGCCACTCTTGCAAATTTTTTTACACAAACACCACATGAGAGAGATATTTTTCCTACCTAGAGTGCCATGTCAGCAAGGGGGATTTAAAATGACCTTTTTACCTCTAGTTTAAGAAATATGAGAGAATATATACAAACATATATAAGAAAATATTGTTTATTATATCTTAAAAAAGAGTTATCACGGGCATATATACATTGAACAAGTTCACCACAATTTAATAATAGATTCAACATAGTAAGTACGTACTATATTATATCTCAAAAAGAGTTATCACGGATAAATGTATGTATGGTAATAACCTAACCAAGTTTTCGGAAGTTGAATAAAAAGTTAATATGTTGGTCTGTCAAAAAAAAATTTTAAGTTTACCTCAGGCTATCCCTCCTAACGATAAGGGAACTCTTGAGTTTGGTTCACTTCGGACGCACAAAGTGTTGAAGCCGGTTTTAACTAAACTCATGAGCCTGAGGCTCTATTTTTTTTTGGACCCATTGCTACATAGATTATCGTGGACGTGTTTTCTAAATTGATAAATGATGTATTTTTTTAAAAAAGTATATAAATATATTTTTAAATACATAATAATCATAATGTTTAGTTAATTATATGCTAATTGAGTTTATTCCCTGAGAAGCGAACCGGCTAATTGCCCCGAGCTTACTTTCCGATCTGAGCATAATTCTCACAGGAAGTTTCCCAATATAAACTATTGTGATTTGAATGATGCATAATGAAGGATGCGTGGGATGGTTCTTAGGGGTTCCTTGCAAGCCACCCCTAAGCTAGGTCAAAACAGTCCACAACACCACCTCCACCCATGACAACAAGGCTAAAGCTATAGCTAAATCAGATCAACACGTAGCAATTGAGGCCAAGAGCGATGCATGCATGAGCTAGCCCACCAGCTGCATGTGGCCAATCCCTGCTTACTACCACTGCACTAGCTACAAGTATCTACAGGTGGGCTCTCTCTTCTCTGGAGCCTTGTGTCACGGGCAAACACATACATCCAACACAATCTTTGCATGCGTGCTTAAGGGCCATCAAACACAACAATAGTATCTACATTTTCTATATCATGACGAAACTGTACTTGATGAGGACTAGTATCCCGATCTTCCATTAGATACTGGATGAAACACTCTAATCAGGATAATCAACCCCTCGCAATCACTACACCACCCCTTCGTTGGTTATCACCCGAGCCAGAACACGATTGACCTCGCCGATAAGGCTATCTTCTGCAAGCGAATCGAGAACACAAGCAAGAGAGTATAAGATACAATCTGAATATATTACAAATATAAGATGAATCGCAACGAAACTGTAATGACAGAATAATCTAAACAAAACTTAACTCTAAACGATGGCAGCTACTAAATAAATACTCCCTCCTTCCCTAAATGTTTGACACTGTTGACTTTTTAAATATGTTTGACCATTCGTCTTATTCAAAAACTTTTGTGAAATACATAAAACTATATATATACATAAAAGTATATCTAACAATGAATCAAATGATAGAAAAATAATTAATAATTACTTAAATTTTTTGAATAAGACGAATGGTCAAACATGTTTAAAAAAGTCAACGGCGTCAAACATTTAGGGATAGAGGGAGTATGATTGGAGACATCCTAGAGTTAGCTGTCCACCCCTTGGAGTTAGTGCACAATACAATTACAAGGCACAAGACCTAAATCATACTCGAAGTGGATGAGGTATATGACTTGTTTTGCAGATTCCTGGCAAACAAGGAGAAATTTTGACGTGGGACCATAACCATCTGAAAGTAGACTCCATAAGCTTTTCAATAAGTAATTATGGGTTCTAAGAGTCCTTCTTGATCAGTAGCTAGGTTCGTGGACCAAAATGATGTGGTGATGTACGAATAAACTTGGGAAATATCTTGGTTTGGCCTCAATCAACTTCTTTGATCATCCAAACACTTAATGAGCCCGCTCTCTTTTTCTTCACCCATACAAGTATTTCTCTAAACGCGAAGATACAAAACTCATTGTGCAATAGCATTTGTTCAAACATATAATAAGTAAACCTAATATAGAACGTACGCACCTTTAGCTTATTGATGAGACGTAAGCTTGATCATATCCGAGCCAGTAATGTTTTCATCAGTACTACACAGTACTTTTCCAATACAAACAATACTAATTCATATTCGAATTTAATGGTACTTCTCTCGTATTTCTGAATATTGCATAAAAACTACGTCTCATGCAGATCAGATCACTCACTTGTCAAATTATATTTTATCGTATGTGACAACTTATTTAATTTTATGGATACTATCCTCGTCGTTGCATTGTGAATGCCCTAAATAGTTGGTGTGCGTTCTCATGTGTCCAAATGCAAGGAGAAATAAACTAAATTTTAAGCTTACTTATCCTTGTTTACTTCTTCAAATTACAGATAGTAATGATGCCATATCGGCACCAATGTGGCCTATGTTACGTCAGCGTCACGTATGATCTTGATGAGGCCATGGTAATTTAAGACTGAAATGACATACTTCAACAAATTCTGTGATCTGAATTCACATGCTAGGATATTGTGAACCTAGGTAACACATCACACCCACAAGTTTATAAATAAATCATACGATTCATACACTTAACTTTTCTTTTTCAGACGGTGACAATGCATCTTCTTGGAACGGGGGCCCTAATGCAGAAGCAGGAGCTATCAGCTATGTATAGCTCTTTCGAGTCATGGGATATGAGTATACGCCTCCTGTGTAGACACGTAACGTTGGATCTGAACCGTCAACTCTTAAGCAGACAAAGCTCCGTAGGTTATGGGGGCCGTAGATGCTATAAATAAACCTCCAAATGATCCAATCAGGAGTTGATCGCCCCAATCCAAGTCGCTTCCCACATACCGATGATAAGTAGAGTTGCCTCGTCTTGTTTTACGACACGACGACTTTTTTCAATCACCGCTACCAGTGTGTGCCGCCGTTGGTTTTCGGTGACGGTTTATGGTTAAACCACCAGTGACAATAATAATCCCTCCAGGTTGATAATAATACTTGTTGTTTTGGACAAGAACACGGTCTCCAAAAAAACAACTTTGACCATTATTTTTCATTATAATATATATGAAATTGTTAACAAATATATGATCATATTAAAGTACTTTTTAAGACTAATATATACATGTAGTCATCATATTTGAAAGACAAATATTTTAAAAATGATTCATAATCAAATATTGTAAAGTTTGACTTCACCCTTGTCCAAAACGACAAGTATTATTAGTCCGGAGGGAGTAATATAGAAGCATAAAACTACCAGCGACAATATTATACCCTCTCACTGATTTTCTTTTTTCATGATTTTGAACTAACCAACATCATACAGTGATGGAGGTAGTATCAATCACGCCGCCGATTGTGTGCTGCCCCCCCCTACCGATGTCGGAGAAGGAGAAGGCAGCGACGTAGCAAAGAGAAAATCATGAACTAAATAATAGTCTGAACCCGCGGTCCGACCGCTCGACTAATGAACTAGACATCCAGACGGTTCGGTGGCCGGTCCGACCTTTTCTACTAGGAATTCAAATAAGTCGAGTTTGAATTACGTCTTTGAACTACAAATACCAGATATAATACGTCTGTCAACTTGCAAAATCAGTGTACTCGAGATCCCAGGGCAGTATAGTGCTTGGTTTGGGTTGACGTGACGGGTGGGCCTCACATGTTAGCGACCCACTCTTCTTTCTTCTCTCTCTCTTTCCCCTCTCTTACCCATCCCTCTTTAGGCTGGGAGGAGGGCGACGAACGATGGGAAGAAGGGCAACCGCTAGCAGGAGGGGACGCAATGGTGCTCCTCGAGTTGAAATGTTGCAACATGGAAGAGGATGAGTTGGCAGGAGCGCGTCGGTTACTAGAGGCGGCGATGAGCACAGCACTGAGGAGGGCATGGTCGTCGTTGAATGGCAACGACAACGTGCTGCCCTACTTCCTTTGTGTAACACTGAACGAGGTGACGCGGGAACCACAGATCACTGGTGACGGGTTCTCCTACAAGGCAAAGACGATTAGGTAGTGGTTGCGCATCGGGCGCAGAACGTCACCGATGAACAACCTGAAGCTCCCCCTCCCTCCCGGAGCTCGCCCAACCATCCCCTCCATGAAAAACAAGTGGCTTGTTGGCAACCGCCCTTCTCCCTGCCGCTTGTCGCCATCCTGTCAGCTGTTGTCCTTTTGCCCACCACTAATCGCCCTCCCATCATTGCTCAAAGGCCTGGTGACGGACGGTGAAGACAAGGGAGAGAGGGCAAAGAATGTCACCTATCGCCCTTCTAGTTCGCAGCCACTGTCTCTCTCTAAGTGCAAAGGCTATCCTTCACCCCACCGCTTGCCGTCCTCCCATCGGTCGCCGCCCCTGTTGTAGGCCGCCTATCTCCTAGTCAACGGTTGTCCTTCTATCCGTCGCTCGCCGACCTCTCATTGGCCACCACCCCCCATTGGTTGCCTCTCTCTATTGGCTGCCCCCCTTCTCCCGTTGCTCGCTGCCCTCATGTCAGCCACCGCTTGAAGGCTTGATGATAATCTAAGAGATGAGGGAAGAGAGGTCATATGGGGAGAGAGAGGAGGAAGAGTTCATCGCCGACATGTGGGGCCTACTCGCTAGCAAAAAGAACTATCACTGTATTATCCTGGATCCTTGGGTACACCGGTTTTGTAAGTTAAGTAATACGTCATATCTAGTACAGTATTACAATTGAATGACGTAATTCATACTCGACGTTAAACAGGAGGGGCCCGAAGTGAACTTATTCCTTTCTACTATGCCTCGAACGGTCAAACCACAACCAAGTTGGGCCGCGCGGGCCTCATACTGTAGACGAGTACAAACCTATAGAGCCCACAGCCCATGTCACGTGGGACCCACACGTGTCCCTCCGGGCCCACCAGCTGGGTGACTACCCCCAGTTGACCACCCATCCGGCCCCACCCAACAGCGACACAGACGCACCGCCCAAGGCCAGATCCCATCCATCCCGATTCCAAAAATTGAAAATTCCCCACCCCTTCCCTTCTCACATTCGAAAAATTTCAAATTCTCCCTCTCTCTCTGCAACGTCTCTCTCTCTCTCTCTCTCGCTGGGCCATGAGGTCTCTCTTCTCCAAGCACGGCCGCCACCCGGCCACGCCGCCGCCGCCCTCGCTCTCCGCCGGCGGCGGAGGCGGGGACACGCCCCCGTCGCGGCGCCGCGTCCCCAAGGAGAACGTCGACCCGGGGTCGTCTCCCGCGGGGCACTCCCCCTTCCGCTCCCCGACCTCCTCCGCCAAGCCGCTCGGGAACCGCAACCGGGGCCTCCTCCCCCCGCGGCCCCCCTCCTCGAACCCGCTCAAGCGGAAGCTCGACGTCTCCCCCGCCGCCGCCGCCGACTCCAGCGGCGGTGCCGCTGCTGCTGCTGCTGGCGGAGGCGGAGGCCCCGCGCCCGACTCCGGAGTCCAGGTGTGTGTGGCTAGGGTTTTTTGTTTCCGGGTTTCGTGCGGTGGTCGGGGCGCTGGATCTGGCTTGATCGGTGTGGGGGGTTGGTGTTGCAGGTGGTGGTGAGGATACGGCCGCAGTGCCGGGTGGAGGAGGAGGAGGACGCGCGGGCGCCGGACTTGTGCGTTCGCAAGACGGCGACCAACTCGGTCGCGATCCAGGGGCAGGACTTCACGTTTGACGCGGTCGCCGACGAGGTGTCCACTCAGGTGAGTGAGATTGGTGTAAATTTGGGGGTAATTTCTGTTTTGATGTGCTTGTAAAGGTTGTGGATTAGCTAAAATTTAGGGGACTTTCAGTGTATTCAGCGCATTAGCGGTTAAACGTTAACTTAGATTCCCCACACCCTAAGTGCTTATGTGTGAGTTGATACCAGAGTGGTGGTTTTATGTAACATATATGCTGGAATTCCATCCATTTTGTGATTTTAGCATCCTTAAGATCTGGTACATTTATGTTCAGTGCTAAGGTTCCTGCGTTAGAACTGTAATCTTTTGGGGGGTTGTGATTCAGATTTATTGAATTCAATGTTATGTGTACTATTGTTTTATTTTCTGCACCCTTATGATATAGTACATTTATGTTCGGGGCTAAGGTTACTGCGTTAGAATTGTAACTGTTCTGGGGGTGGGTGTTTAAGTTTGTTGAGTTCAACATTATGTCTATGTTTGCTATTGGTTGATCATACCATGATAGTTATCTGCGTACTCTATATAATTTGACTAACTTTTGTTAGTTCTACTGTGTAATTCTGGTGGCTAATGGCTTGATTGAATATTTGTTGGGACTTTTATAGGAGGATATCTTCAAGCTTGTCGGGCTGCCACTTGTTGAAAATTGCTTATCTGGGTTCAACAGCTCAATATTTGCCTATGGCCAGGTGATTATTACCTTAAACCAAACATTTAACTCTTATAGCTGGTCATCAGAAACATATTGACTTATGCTCACCCTCTTTTCATCTGATCATCTTGAAAAGACTGGCAGTGGGAAAACCTACACAATGTGGGGCCCTTTGTCAGCACTGTCAGAAGACTCAACGTGCAGCGAGAGGGGGCTGACGCCCCGTGTCTTTGAGCAGTTGTTCTCTCGTATCAAAGAAGTAATCTCATGAACTTTTTCTAAGCTGCCTATTCTGTTGTGAGTTTTTTATGAGTTGAAGTTGACTCTTGCTGTTCTATTTTCAGGAACAAGGAAAGCATGAAGACAAAGAGCTAACTTACCATTGCGTTTGTTCTTTTCTCGAGGCAATTGCTATTCTTAGAACCTAAGGCATATTTTCATTGTTCTTGTTTTCTATAGAAAATGTAATTCTTCCTGGTTGTAATTTGCAGATTTACAATGAGCAGATTACTGATTTGCTAGACCCATCACCTAAAAGTCTTCAGGTGAAATTAAATTACAAAATTTAGTAGCATAGCTTTTCAGGTGATTTACCAATATGACCTGTTGAATTGCAGATTAGAGAGGATGTTAGAACTGCTTGTGTCTATGTTGAATCATTGACAAAGGAGTTAGTTTTCACTACAAAGGATGTAACGCAACTGTTGGTGAAGGTACATGCACGTCAATGTTGTCGTCTAAAGATTTGCTGATATGTTTCTCATATGTTTGTGCTGTTGAATATTGATCCTAATTTCTAATAGAGTTAAATTTGTCACTTGTCGCTGTCAGACGTGCCTATTCTGAGCTAAAATAATTCACTGTTATGATTATTCTGAGCTAAAATACTTTGCCTTTTATTTATGTGTAAGATTTCGTCTTGTTTAATGTCTTATCTGGCATATAACGTGTCCTTGTTAATTCTGCGGGCAGTGGAGAATGTTTACTTTACCTGAGTTCTTGTTTTCTTCCAAGACAGTGTAGCATCTAGAAATAACAATGATGCAGCATTTGCAACAAGACGATTTTTATGAGACAAAGATTAGCAGATGCTGCATAGTTGTTCTAAAAAATTAATGACGAGCTGCATGCTTATTTCTTCCTAATTGTTATTTCCAGTACCTGCCCATACACATAGAGCATATTCTTTCCTCTTCTATTTAGGAACTTTGATTAATTCATATGTTGCAGGGCCTCTCAAATCGGAGGACCGGGGCAACAAGCGCAAATGCAGACAGCTCACGCTCACATTGCGTTTTTACATGTGTCATCAAGTCTGAATCAAAGGTAGTTCTATTAATCATACTATCATGTACTTTCAACTTTTATTTGGTCATGTCCTTTTCCTAGCGATCGTGATGCTGTATCTTATCCTGTTTATGTGAGCTGATAATTGTTCCGAGTGGGTTTTCCACTTCACCTGTCTGCATCTTATTTATAGTTTATTTCATTCTGCTGAAGCATACGCCAAATGCCAAATGTAGATGCTTGTGTGATCCCTGATAGCTTGAAGCCTTGAAGGCACATTTGGATAGTTTAGGCATATAACTCTTCTTCTCCCAGCATCACATCCTGTTTCTTTGAGTATGATAAAATTGTCATGGAACACAATATTCTGTTTATGGCACTTGTTTGACTGTGTTTGCACTATGCAATATGCAAATTTCAATATTGTAGCTGCACATGTTCAACTTTGATACGGACTGTCAACTTCTAGAAGAAGAGCTTCCGTTGCTTATATAAATAGGATGTTTCTCTTTTGCATTCTTTTCTTCGCCGTTGTCTTATGTAGTCATCCATATTTTGTTGTGATCGTATTATCCCATGATTTTCGTTGCATGGATAAAATGATAATGGGCCAACCGGTTGCATTATTCAATCCAAATAATAGTAAACATGTTCTCTTAAACTGTTGCTAGTTCTACTTTTGAATTTCTTTGTTCTTTAATGCCTTGTTATTGTTCTATAGAATCTGGAGGATGGCTCAAACAGCACAAGAACAAGCCGGATCAACTTAGTAGATCTAGCTGGATCAGAACGACAAAAGTTAACCCATGCATTTGGTGATCGCCTAAAAGAAGCAGGAAATATAAACCGCTCACTTTCACAACTTGGGTATGGTTCTGTTTATACATAACACTAAAGATAAAGGTTTATTTAACACATAATCTGACCATCTTTGTCCTGATATAGTCTTGGAAGTTATGTTTTGTGAAGTCTACTGTCATTATCATCTTTTTGTTACTGATATAAAGCTACAGTTCTGTTCTTGCTCACAACATATCAGATTTGTTTTTCATCTGATTGCTAGTTTATTATATACATGTCTATTGTTTTGGGCACAAACCGATAACCGATATTAGTTATATAAATGATATATCTATTGTGCAGAGAGTTTTTTTATTTGATTGCTAGTTTATAAAGCATTAACTGAGTGGGTAATGGGGTTAATCATGGAAAGAAACACCGTGTTATCAAGACGAAATGTTTAGCACAGAATGAATTAAAATATACATTTATTTCAAAATGTAGTGTGCTTTAGTTTGATTAGTCAAAATGTGGTGAGATGGAGAATCTTATTTTTATGCTTTTGGCCACTGCAGAAATTTGATCAACATATTGGCAGAAATATCACAGTCTGGAAAACAAAGGCATGTTCCATATCGAGATTCAAAGCTGACATTTCTATTGCAAGAATCACTGGGTGGCAATGCCAAACTTGCAATGATTTGTGCTGTTTCGCCTTCTCAAAGGTACTACCAAGTAGAACCAAAAGCCACTTTTCTCTTCTTTTTATATATTTGTCCTGACTCCTGACTGTATTTTCAATATTGTAATGCAGCTGTAAGAGTGAAACATTAAGCACTCTTAGATTTGCTCAACGTGCAAAATCTATAAAAAACAATGCTGTTGTCAATGAACAAAAGGAAGAAGATGTCAACATGCTGCGTGAGCAGATCAGGCAGTTAAAGGTATAATCGCGTTCTTGTTGTTGACTTTGTTGTCTCCGTAATGTTTTGTTGTTCTGACTCAAGTTGTCCACTAGTGTCTTATTTTCTGTATGCTATGACTACATTGCAGGATGAACTTCATCGAATGAAGTCTGGAGGTTCAGATGGAAGCAACGGCAGTTTTTCCACTGGATGGAATGCTAGGCGTAGTCTGCATCTACTCAAAATGAGTTTGAGTCGTCCTACAACATTCCAAACTATCCATGAAGATAGTGGTGATGTGGAAATGGAAATCGATGAGAATGATGTTGAGAAGCCCTATAATCAAGACAATATGGTAATATCTCCTCCTGGAGATAAAGAATGTAAAGAATTACAGGCTTCATTGAAAATTAATGGTGGCACTTCCCTTGATGTTTTTGATGGGGAGAATCTCATGCCAACAAAAAGGTCATGCTCTGATGACAGATATAAGTTAAATCTTGCTGCCAGTATACAGAGAGGGCTTCAAGTCATAGAAAATCATCAAAACAATGGAGCTTGGAGGAGAGCATCAGTTGGGTTCAATGCTAGAATTGTGGATGTTCAGCCTTGCAAGGTTGATGTAGCGATCCAAACTGAGCCAGAAGAATCTGAAGCAAGAGACAACCCTTTGGCTCTAATTTCTTCTCATGTACTTGGGACTTCTGCTACCGTGAGCAATGATCCCAATGCATGCAGGGATCTGCAATTAGTACAATATGATGCAGGAATAACACGTGATGAACCAAAACAGCAACAAATTCTGAAAGTAAGTTTAAACAAAAGATATTTATATGCATTTTTTATGCCAGCTTATTAAAGTTACAATATCAGCATTTACAAATAATATTTGTCTGTATAGGCTGTGGAGAAGGTCTTGGCTGGAGCAATCAGGCGAGAGATGGCACGTGATGAACAGTGTGTAAAGCAAGCTGCTGAAATCCAACAGCTAAATCGTTTGGTAGGTGCCTTAACTCTATTCTTTAACAATTAACTATGTGTTTTCTCTGTTCTGCTGTCTTAGTCATCCTGCTTGCAGGTACAACAATACAAGCACGAACGCGAGTGCAATGCAGTTATTGCCCAAACACGAGAAGGCAAAATTGCTAGGCTCGAAAGTCTGATGGATGGAACTTTACCAACAGAAGAATTTATCAATGAGGAGTATCTATCTCTTATGAATGAGCACAAGGTTGCCTTTCACTGAACTTCCCATCCATTTCATTTCCTACAATGTGTACCACAGCTTATATTTTTTAAGTCATAACTTTCTTATTGGCTAATTTCCTTAAACTGATGCAAACAGATACTCCAACAGAAATATGAAAACCATCCTGAACTTCTACGTGCTGAAATCGAGCTAAAGAGACTTCAGGAGGAACTGGAGCTGTGCCGGAATTACATTGATGAGAAGGAAGTTCTACAAGAAGAGATACAGGATCTAAAAAGTCATTTGCATTTTATGCTTTCGTCATCAGCATCGATTCGCAGGCTCTGGCCTCCAGTGCAATTGTCCCAGGGCGTTGGTCCTTCACCTGTAACAAATGATGCTGATGGTGATACTAATGCTGTGGACACATCAGATTGGGCTGAAGCTGAGAGTAAATGGGTAACTCTCACAGAAGAACTTAGAGTTGAACTTGAAGCAAATAAATCTCTTGTAGGAAGGTTGCGGTCAGAATTGGAGTCTGAAAAGAAGTGCTCGGAGGAAGTAAAGGAGGCATTACAAACAGCAATGCAAGGACATGCTAGAATCTTGGAACAGTATGCTGAACTTGAGGAGAGACACATTGGTTTGCTCGCAATGCATAGGAAGATCCGTGAGGGTGTTGAAGATGTGAAGGCGAGAGCTGCAAAAGCTGGTGTCAAGGGTGCTGAATTGCGGTTCATCAATTCCCTTGCTGCCGAAATGGCAGTTCTGAGAGCGGAAAACAAAGGCCTTCAGGACCAGCTAGGGGATACTGCTGAAGCTGTTCAAGCAGCTGGTGAATTACTTGTACGATTGAAAGAGGCTGAGGAAGCAGAAGCACTTGCCCAGGTATGAATTTCCAATGCTCAAATGCATCTATATTCCAACATATTTGTCAGTATGCTGCTTGCAATGCACTTGATATAGATAATTGACATATTATGACATAATTATAAATTTTAGATGACACCTAACATTAGGAAGAAAATGCAGATTGAGAGTGCCGTATCGCAGTTCAAGCGTGCTTTTGCCAGCTTACCTTGTTGATTGTTACATATTTTCCCTGTATTTCTATATGTGCTATGTTACCATTTCTTCCAAGTTATGCTTACAGTTGTCTTTATTTGTTGCAGAGGCGAGCATTGTTGGCAGAGCAGGAGACGGAGAAAGCGTACCAGGAGATTGATAACTTGAAAAAGAACTACGACCAGGAAATCGTTGCCCTAAACCAGCGCCTCTCGGAATCCTCTCATCATCAAGAAACTACTCTGGCCATTGAAGCTTGCGACATGGAGACTGCAAAGTATGACACGGCTGGGAGCCCTGGTGACCAGCAATGGCGGGAGGAGTTCAACCAGCAGGGCGGGTCGTTTGAGGTCTCCAAGAGCACCGATCTCAACTCGTGGTTCTCCGGGTACGACAAATGTAACATCTGATGATGATTTGCACACTGTTTTGTTCAGTTCTTTGTACCTTTGTATTGCTAGCATTGCATGTTGTACCACCAGCGCCTCTTCACTGTCTTGTGAGGAGGGCGCGGCGAGATTCTTCGGATTCCCACCCCCCCCCCCCCCCCCCCCCCCCCCCCCCCCAAAAAAAAAAGAGGTTGTATTGATCTGTCTTGTAAATTCAGATGGACACTTTACATATGACAAGAGCAACAACGATGTTCATGTTCCTGTGATTTATCATGACTCTACAATTTGTCAGTAAGTTGCAAAGATGTTCATGTCAACAGGTACTTCATCTCACAATGTTTGGTCCTTACATAATCTGTTTCTGTTGCCACTGCTGAACCCCTGAACTCTTGTTCCTTTTCACTGCTGTTCAATTTTGAGGTTTTTCTTTGGTCCAATATTTTTTTTTTCTTCAGCTAGTTTCCGCACGAGATTATATGCTTATGAAATGCTACAAGATTCATTATATGAATGCTTTCAATTTAATTTGAACCTGCCTACAGCTAAGTTTGTCGCTGCTGGAGCGTCCTATTCTGTGCAGTGGAGTGTACAGGACTATCTCCCAATGCTAGTACTGACAATTTTTCTTCACTACGGTTTCCTCTAGTTACATAAAAAAATATGAGGTTTGAAAGGACACTTATTGTTCTTTGTGTCATTCTCTCTAGTCTCTATGCACAGAAATACAAGTGTGAAGTCTGAGTTCAGTATATTCCTATAATAACTAGTTTGCACTGTTTTAATCTGAGCTAGAAACACAAAACCATTTGATCCTCTACCTTCTCTTTCTCCATAAACTATGCTCTTTCCATCACGAATTAAAATCGGAAAAACCTCAAGTTTGCATGGACTGATAGGCCACATCGATCATTTAAACCATCTGAGGACTTGTGCTTGGTCGTGTGTTCGTTGAGCCATGGCAATCACCTTTGAACCCTTGCCGGCCGGCCGATTAATGCCCAGCAAACTCTCCCCAACGCCGATCTCGATCAGCCGGCCAGGACCATCATAATTCATTTACGCTTATGCATGCATGCACGCACGTAGGTAGGTACTACTACGTACTTGCACGAGCCACGGCACGATGGAACGTAACAACGACATCCGTTGGATTTAAGATGTTAATTAACCGTTGTCATGCGTAACAAAAATGTTTCTCTTCTTTTGTCCTCTCTATTCCATAATCAACAAACTCTAAGGTCCCTGCTAATAATTGTTGTTGTACATGCCCTAGGGGCTATTTGGAGAGTTCTTAACTGATATAGTTTCTTCCGGAATCTCCAACTCTCACAGATTCTTACTCACATTATAAGAGAATCAATAGCTACCATCTACTCCTTACATCCCAAAATAAATTTACTTTTGTACGTGAAGTCATGTACGAAAGTGAAATTATTTTTGGACGGAGAGAGTGAACTTATTCAGTTGGGTTAAACCTAATTGAATGTTTCTAAAGAATTTATAGCTTCGCAAAAGGTCCCAAGTAAACTATGCTATTTCTTTGTACCTTATTTTTTTAGGGTTAACTGGCTAATACTATTTTGATTCTTAGAAGCTGACTACCAACTAGCTGCTTTTCTTAAGCTACCCTAAACAAACCCCTAGTCTATGGCACACGCAATATGCATGCGAGAATATAATGTTGGTGTTGAAGTACTGTAAATTGACCTTTTTCTCTGTCGGCTTGAGATTTTGGGTGAAATAAAAAAATCTCTACAAAATTACAAATATTATGGGTTTATTTGGAACATATCAATCTGTTCTGTTTTCAACGGGAGTTGAATTGTTTCACGTGAAATTGCTACTTTTGGAAGGCGAGCTAGCCCGGAGACAGAGGTGGTCCTGAAAGACACAGCAGGTGCGATTGATTGACCGTTGGTGAAAAATTAAATTGTGAAAAGTTTTGAAGTAATTGCTGTGCATACGCATGTAGTACTACCATTCTCCTAGCTAATTTCGGTTGGGGGTTCCTGTGGCGCTACAGGAGGCGGTGGCTAGCACCACACGTTGCTTATTTGCAGGATAATCCTCTCGTCGTCGTCACTGCAGTTATTGTGGGCGCGGGTGGCCGACGACCCATCCATACTATTCCAACCTATCACAATTCACTAAGTTCACAACTCAAAAGCTCGAGCTTAGGGTTACTTCTATCTTAAAATATAAAAATTTATACATATAAGTTTTTATAGAGATTAAAGAGCAATAAAATTAAATAAAAAGTAATTATGATTGATTGAGATGAAAATATACGTGAAAAAAATATATAAGAGATGATTGTGATTGGTTAAGATTGAAATAGTAAAGCCCCATCGTTTTGTATAGTCGGGGAATAAGCGAAACGGCATATTTATAAACGAAAAATAATTTGTGAATAATTAAAACTTTTATATACATGTTCTTAGCGATCTAAAAAGTAAAGGTTGAAAAATAAACTTCGATGAAAAAAACCCTAAAATCAACTCCAAATTTAAAGTTGAAAATTCAAATTTTGGTTGATAAGCATAAGCATAAGCGAAAAAAATCTTAACCTAAGTGTAGAAGTTGTTAAAATATGAAGTGAGTTGCTCATCTTTTCTTGGTATCTCAAGTTTTTTGTTGAACTGGGTTGGTATGTGTGAGAGGTAGCTATATTTTGAAGCAAAATTTTAAACATTGGAAGTAGCTATGTTTTGGAGAAAAAAAATATAGGTTGAAAAGTATACTTGCAATTTTAAACATATACTTGCAATTTTTTTCTCGGTTTTTCTGTTGGATAAGTTTCAGTTTTTTTCCCGTTTCCCCCTATTTTTATCTAGGTTTTCTTGACTGGTTTCTTTTAATGATTTTTTTGTTTGTTTTTTTGAATGGTTTTCTCTTGTTCCTCTAGAGAAAGGGAATAAGTACGGAGTTGTGTTTATAAGATAGTAGGGATTAATGAATTCTAGGAACATTTCGACAACTGAAGTCACATTAAGAGGTCAAAAGAAATTTCTGTACTACATTTAACATATTTCTATTCAAAATAAATTGCATTAAAAACGATCGATCAAAAGGGTGTCACAAAATGTGATCTTCCATAAAAGCGCGATCAGGACGTACGATCGAGATTATTTTTTCTTAAAAAAAACACAAGGAGGATATATATATAAACAAAATAAAATACTATTGCTCCAGTGGAAAACAAGCACACGTGTAAACCAATCGATCGAACTGTGAGATCG
The DNA here is from genome assembly GCF_000147395.1 of Oryza glaberrima. Lineage (NCBI taxonomy): Eukaryota > Viridiplantae > Streptophyta > Magnoliopsida > Poales > Poaceae > Oryza > Oryza glaberrima. The sequence goes on from NC_068329.1 coordinate 13,847,423, forward strand.
ATCGATCAATCCAGAGAAAAAATAATTGAGGATCGATCGATCGATCGATATTCTTTTCATCCCAGCTGTCGTCTGTGCATTGCTAGCTATTGGGCTATAGCAAAGCTCGTTGTTGGGTTTTGTTTGTTTGGAGGTACGTCGCTGTGGTGGTATCTCCGCTAGGGGACAGCCATCCCAGCAGTTGGAAGGACCGTCACTGTGTTTGCAGGCAGAGGCACCTCAGTTTTAATGAGACCCTCCACCTAACGCCAATCAACCCCGCCCGGCCCCCAAAAGAAACCCCTCTCTCCCTCACACGCGCCTTACAGCCTACTCCCTCCACCCCCAAAAAAATAAATCCTAGAATTAGGTGTGACATATTTTAGTATAATAAATCTGGACAAATAGATGTCCAGATTCATAGTATTAGTATGTCACATCCAGTACTAGGTTGGTTTTTATGGGACGGATGGAGTATAGGATGAAATGATTAATTTTTCTTATTTTTTTAAAAAAACTTTGTAATTTTAGAAAACAAACTCTACCATAGCTTGTTTTTTAAAATCTGAACATTTTAGACACGCCACTTCATCTGGAGTGACGAAGCAATATTAGATCGCCACCCATAGTGGACGTGGTAAAGTAGAGTGACGGAGTAAATGCTGAGACGCCACCTATAATGGTTTGCTTCGCCACACCATCTAGGCTGACATGAGGAAACTACACTATCACGCCAGTCAGAATGACATGATCAAATAATGCACCCGCATCAGCTTGGTTGACATCACATATTGTTGTTTTGTCATGCTAGTCTAACTGACTTGGTTAAAATGTTTAGAATCGTAATAAGTTTTGGGAGAGTTTATTTTTGAAATTAAAAATGTTTAAATAATAAGAAAATCATAAAATGAATTGCCCTAATTATGTGCATGTGGGCTGGTAATTGTAAGGTTACTTGGGGTGTTATTTGCTCACACGTGAAAAACTAGTTCACGGAGTTTTAAAAATATATATGAAGCAGAGCAGATATTCAATTTTAATTAACTGTACATATGATTGATATATTAACCCGTCTCGTGATTTAGGCTTGTGATATGCGACAAACAATGGATGGTTTATCTTTACAGATTTTCTCTCGAGATCTCATATATTCACACATGCCGCGTACCATTAACTGGTTCTATACAATGGCCCAGTTTGGATCCGGAGGGTTATTTAATAGCCCTCCGGAATCTTGCTATTTAAGAGTATTAAACGTAGATTACTGACAAAACTCATTCTAATTTCTAGGCTATTTTGCGAGACAAATCTAACGAGGTATATTAATCCATGATTTACTACAGTGATGCTACAGTAATCAGCCGCTAATTATGGATTAATATACATCATTAGATTTGTCTCGCAAAATAGCCTAGGGGTTATGAAATCGGTTTTGTCGATAATCTGCGTTTAATAATCCTAAATAGTAAGATTCCGGAGAGCTATTTAATAGCCCGGAGGATCCAAACAAGGCCAATGTCGAGTTCTTCTCGATTATTATTTTTCTCTGTTTTTTTAATACAGTTAACCTAGACCCTTCTCTTTAAGAGGCCATTCCCTACATATTTATCTCCATGATACTCCCTCCGTTTCAAAATATTTGACACCATTGACTTTTTAGTACGTGTTTGACCATTCGTCTTATTCAAAAAATTTAAGTAATTATTTATTCTTTTCATATCATTTGATTCATTGTTAAATATACTTTTATATACACATATAATTTTACATATTTCATAAATTTTTTTAATAAGATGAACATCCAAACATATGCTAAAAAGTCAACGGTGTCAAACATTTTGAAACGGAGGGAGTATATAGCACCTGACTAATTTATAATGATGTGTTTCTCTTACCCCTGCATATTTTTCTCCATGAATCATTAATTCAACCCAAATGGCCATGAATTGTTTTCCGATCTATCTACCCTTATTCCTTGCACCCCTTCTAAAAAAAAAGTCGAACTATATAAATCCTTATTCCTTGCACCCCTTCTAAAAAAAAAGTCGAACTATATAAATCTAGATATAGACGTACTTTCTCCATCCTAAAAAGACGAATCTAAAACTGAATGTGACACATTCTAGTATAACGAATCTAGATAGAGTTATATCTAGATTCGTAATATTAGAATGTATCACATCCAGTATTAGGTTAGTTTTTTAGGGTTCACTGTGAAAGTAGGTGACATGGCATGTCTGTAGATTTGTCACGGAGAGCTAGCTAGCATGAAAGAGGAGACAGGTTTCTGGGAGCCCTGTAGATTCTGGTCTAACCAAAATAGACCATACAGCTTGGCCATGCCTAGCTTCTTCTTTCATCTCTTGTCCACTCTTTCCTAGCTTTTTTGTTTTTCTTTCTCGTGCTAATTAACAGTATTAATTGAATGTAGCCTCTGAATATATCTGTCCATTTTGCACATGCATTTCTAGCCGATGATACATCGAGTTCTTGATCCAAGTTAATTTGATGAACAATACAAACAAAGGAAGATATTTTTTTTTTGGGGGGAACACAAGGAAGAAAAATTATACACAAATATAGAGGAGATAGTCAATGTTTGCGATGAATATCGGAGCAATGCAAATTAGTAACCGTGCATGTTTGTACCTTATTATAGTCCATTTGCCCTCGTTGCTATACAATGAAGCACGATGGATATATTGATCGATCAACTTGCCTTGCATATTAATTTTAGCAACTAGTAGAACAGATTTGAGCACAACAGTGTACGGTTAGATCTGAATTATAAGTCGTTGGAGGTAGTGTTCAGGGTGGGAAGAGGAATATTTTGTAAGATCGAATAAAATAGGATTAATTAGATACATGGAATTAAAAATATGCCGGTTTCGAAATATGGCATCAGTATTCGTGTATTTGGATCATACTATTATAATTTTGCATATATTCGAGATATGCCACTGAGATGCATTTACAATAATTGTTTTTATCAAATTGCCCTTCTTTCCTTCTTCTTCCTCTTTCTCCCCTCTCCTCTCTTCCACGAGACCGGCGATGGCAGTGGCAAGCGCAGCCAGTGATGGACACCGCAGTCGTTGTCCCCTCCCTCTCCGGCGAGCAGAACTGGTGGGTATGTCCTCTTCTGCTCGGTGTCCGAGCCGTTCCACAACTCCTGCACGGCCCTCGCGGTCACCATCCCCGCAGTCATCGCCTCCGTCGACACCGATGAACCTGCAGATGCTGCATGTGTGTACTACTAGCTCAGCTCCTCCATGCCGCTAGACATGGCCTCCCATCTCGGCGGCGACCTGCGTGCCGTGCACCGACTTGAGCATGAACCCGCCGATGCCAAGGTCCGGCTTGCCGCTCGCGTCGTCGTCGTGGTAACCCGCCATGGCGCGTCTGGTCCATGCCGGCCATCTTGTCCTCGGCCGAGATGCGCAGCAAGCCCAGCTTGTTGAGCACCAGGAACAGCAGCGCCATGGTGAAGCTCACCCACGCCATGATGACCAGGATGACCACTATGTGTGCCCCGAGCAGCCGGCCGCCACTGCCACCCATGAACAGCCCGCAAACAGCGCCGTGAAGATGACGCCCCACGCACCGCACCCGCCGTGCAGCTGCGCGGCCTCGAGCGGGCCATTGAATTTGAGCCTCGCCGCTAGCGCGTTGAGTCCGATGAACACCCACGCCGAGACAAACCCACAGATGACCGCCTACCCGCCACGTTCGAGGACGACGCTGGCGTGGTCCGGTGGGTGTGCTCGTACGCCGCGGGCTCGCCTGGTTGCAGGCCCCTGTTCCTGATGGGCAGCCACGCCGGCGCGAGCATCGCATTCCGCGCGGCGCTGGCGGCGGTGGACAGGCCGTGGTGCTGGAGGTGTGCAGGAACAGCGCCACGTCAAACGGATTGTTGGCGAAGTCCCGGGCCGCAGCGGCGGAGGCGGAGAAGCCGGAGATGGTCCGGAGGAGGGGAATCGGCGATGAGGATGGGGACGCGGAGGATGGCGCCGGCGGTGACCTGTGTGGGCAGCGATGGCGAGGTGACGATGACGATGAACGACGAGAGGTTAAAGAGGGGGGGGCATTTTTGTCTAATATAGGTAAAATATGTGTATACCAGTGGCATGATGCAAACTATATAAAAATTGTAATGGCATTGGTACAAATACAAGAATTGTAATGGTATATTTCAAATCCGTTAAATTTATAATGGCATGTATCTAACTAGGAATCATATCCTATGCACACAGGCCCTCACGTGTACACATGTGCACACCAACTAAAAAATGTGACAAAAAAATCTAGAAAAAATCATACACATACTTTCAATTGTATTACACCTAGGGTTAAAATCTTAACGTCAAATTCATTATATTTTAGCCATAACAAAAAAAACAAAAAATCTGACAGTTTTAAGGTTGCAATTTTGTCAGAATTTTATCTTTTTTGTTATTCTCTATGTAGAATGAATTTGAAGATGCGACTTTGCACGTAGATGTAATACTATTGAAAGTACATGTATGAATTTTCCTAGAATTTTTTATGATAATTTTTAGTTGGTGTACACGGTGTATACACGCGAGGGCCTGTGTGCATAGGATACGGTCCCATCTAATTAACCCAATAAAATAACTAAAGTTGTGTTCGGGAGTTTTTCATGTGTATGTTTCTCAAACTACTAAATGTTTTTTAAAAAAATATAGAAAAGTTACTTAAAAATCATATTAATTTATTTTTCAATTTTAATATAATATTTAATTAATCATATATCAACAAACAACTCCGTTTTCCATGCACGAGAAAGATGTTGCCAACCTCTCCTTCCGAACACAGTTTAAGTCTATAAAAGAAGGGTTGAATGATAGGATCATAAAAATTGTGTGTTTGTAAAGTGCCTCCAAAGTACCCATGTTTCAACTCACGAATACAAGTCATAACTCATGGCTAAACTCTAACTTTCTCTCCTTCAAAAGTTTTACTCTTGAGTCTAAACTTCTCATCTATTTATACCCAAAAGAACTGCTCAAAAATTATGAATCCAATTTAAATTAGTAGTCCTATTCCCCTGTAAACCCTCTTCAACGAAGATACAATTTATCTCTTTACAATTGAACTCAAGCTTTCCGAACTTTGATCCCTATCCAAATTTAATTCATTTCCACACATACATCTCATATATGCCATATGAAAACTCCACTTCAATGTATATTTTTCTTTAGCCTGAGCATCTCGTATGATTTTCTTCATCATCTAGAAATCAACTTCTCTTAAGTTGACTCCCGATCCATCATCGATAATACTCACATGGCCTCAAGACATGTTCACACATGAAAAAAAAAAATACTTGAACACAAATTCTTTCTCAACGTGACTCATAGCACCCAAATAGTATATGATAAGGATATGAAACAATTAAAGGTTATAAACATTAAAGAATCATCAGGAAGCACAAATTTACCCCAAAACCAACTCCACATTGGAAACCAACTCCACATTGGAGTCTGTTGGTCCCGCTATTGCGCAACCTGATCCAACAACCACACATACATCTCTTGTCGTATGGCCATACCCGATCAGTTGGGCCGATCACTTATAGAATGATAGTCAGTCAAAGAAAACACTTCACCATATTCAATTCAAACACTTGTAAAACCAATAGTTCATCACAAAACTTTTAGAGTAAAGTGCATAGGCGGTCCTTAAACTTGTAGGATTATGTCATCTAGGTCCCCAAACTCTTAAAATGCAGATTTAATTCCCAGAACTTGTCAAAGTGTATCATCTAGGTCCCAAATCGACACAGGCCCTCTAGGATCCTACGTGGCGATAATGTGGCATGCCACATAGACATGACGTGTCCTTTTCTTTATCGTTTTCTTCTTTTCTTTTTCTTTTTCCTTTTTGTTTTCTTCTCATTCTTCTTTTTTTTTCCTTTCTTCTGCTCGGGTCATAGAGAAAGGAGAAGAAAGGAAAAAAAAGAGAAGGAGAAAAGAAAGAGAAGAAAAAAATAAAAATGAAAAATGAAAAATTTTAAATGGATTTCATTTGTCACGTCATGTCCGTGTGGTATTCCACATCAGCGCCACGTAGAATCTTGAAGGGGCTATGGTGATTTGGGATTTAGATGACACACTATGATAAGTTATGTGACTTGGGTATTCATTTTGAGTGTTTAGGGACCTAGATGACACATCAACACAAGTTTAAGGACCGCCCATGCGCTTTATTCAAACTTTTAAGTAAAAATATTGATTTCACAATCTTCCCCTTAAGAACACGTCGGCAACTTCAAAATATATGAGAATTTAGAACACTACTCACTCCATCTACTTTTGATAAGCATATTTCCAAATCTGGAAAATTTACTTTTGATAGGCATATTTTAATCCAACCACATATTCTCTTAATGGCTTTCTCGGATTTAATACGTGACTCTCTATTCTTCCACATAAGATTGGCTACATGGGCATCGAGAAATGTAAATGTTAATGAATCGCTTGTTTACGAGGAATAGCTAGTAGCATGTTTAAATAGATGATAAGTAGAATTAATTATCCTCGATCATTGTGCCAAGATAAAATATGATTATCAAAAGTAGATAGAGGGCGTAATTTTCGGATCTATCCAACTACTGTATTTATTGCTCAATGGTAGTTATGTTGCTAGGCGTGATTTTTATATCACGTACATGCAAATAATTTAACGTCAACCTTAATACTCCCTCCTTTCCAAATTAATCATCATATATATTTATACACCAACACTAAGGATAATTAAAATCACATCAATCAAGACACCATGCACACATTCTCCCACAATGTATTCATCAATTAAAACACCATGCCAATTACACCTTAGCATGCACATATTCTCTCATGCTGTATTAATTGTATTTTGATGAAATCCGTGTCCATACGGTTATATGATGATCAATTTGAGAAATTTTAAATTTTATTATATGATGATTAATTTGGGAAGGAAGGACTATTTGCTTAACCAGCTAAAATCTCTTCCTGAAACATGTTTGTAAAAACATATAGTGATAACACATAAGAAGGATAAAAATGCATGGTAAAAACCAGAGATTGAAAAACAAATGAAACTTCATTAGATAGGATTGTAAAACACATATTCGGACAGGAGAAAGGAAAAAATATAGGAAATAAAACAAAATACGTTGGAGTGGGTGGAATTTTTTTCTTTGTTTTTCTTAAGGAGAATACAATGGGAAGGAAATTTTCCTCTGCTTTCCCTGAGATCGTTTCTTGTGAAGCAGAGATTTTAGCTGCGAACCTTTTATATCTTCACTTATATTACCTCTGTTCTAAAATACTTTTACTTTTTTATATGAATCTGCACGTATATAGCTATATTTATGTTCAATACTATAAATTAATTTATAAATAAAAATAAATATACTTTTGTATATAAGTATTTTAAAATAGAGAGAGTATTTCGGAGTACGGTCCTAGGTGTATTCCCACCGTCCAAATAAAAATCTAATTCTAGGCATGAATTTGGACACATGTTTTAGAAATGAATCTGAACACATGGATCTCTAGAATTGAATTTATTTTTAGTAAATTTCACAAAACTAAATATACTTTAACCAAATTATCAGAAAACTATATATTAAAGGTGATGTATCACAAAACTACAGATTTAACAATAAAATTATCACAACACTACAGGTTTAATACTAAGTATAACAAAACTATAGATTTAATAATAAAATTATCATAACGCTACATGTTTTGGGGTTTAAATCCTTAGCACTAATATTATGATTGAGTTATAAACATCCAAGTTTTGTAATTAAATTGGTGCTACACATGTAGTTCCGTGATAACTTTATTACTAAATCTATAGTTTTATGATATTATACCTTAAATATATAGTTTTGTGATAAATTTAGTGTAAAATCTGTAGTTTTGTGATACATCATCTTAAATCTGTAGTTTTATAATAATTTAATTCATATATCTGTATTTTGTGAAATTTACTTTTTATTTTTTTTTAGACAGAGCGAGCAGGCAGTGCGCACAGTAGAAAAGCACGGAGAGTATGCAGGATACAAGGTGACGCCATGGATGGATGGATGACGGTGAGGCGGTGAGCGAGCGAGCAAGACGACACAGTCGTCAATGAGAGGACTGTGCTGTCAGTCTGCCCTCGATCCCTGCGCCCTTCCCCCCTTGGCGACCGAGAAAGCCGCGCCCCTGCACTGCACTGCTCCGCGTACTCCTCCTAACGTAGGAGTAGAGAGCGGGCAGCTTAGCTTAGCTAGCTGCAGATTGGTGATCATCGTCATCTTCAGTAGTAGCAGTAGTCAGGGTTTTTGAAACCGTCGGGACCAGGGTTATCACGCCCCGGCAGTAAACACGGTTATCATGTGGTAACGGTAAAAAATCGTACGAAACCATGTAAAATTTAATAAAAATAATTTAAATTATTTTTTAAATTTATTTGAATTTAAGAAGGTTACCACTATTTTTCTATTACCGTACCCATGGTAAGACTGATAACCACGATACCCGTATGGTTATCAACGGTAATATAAACCTGGTGGTGGTAGTAGTAGTAGCGTGGGCCATCATATCGCACATCGCTCATCGCTCATCGCTGTATACTGCATATGCTATGCGAGGTGTGCACTGTGGTGAGAGCAGCTTGACTTGGCTGAAATCTCCGGCCGTAGTAGCAGGAATAGGGGTAAATTAATTGCAGCGCGCGGCAGCCAGCTGATGATATGCCTCGCAAAAGTTGCCCCCCTGCGGTGGTGAAAATTGGAATGGTACTGCGTAGAAGTCGGCGGTTGAGGTTCTGTTCTGTTTCATATACGCCTCAATTAGTTGGAAAAAACTTTTAGGTTTGATTGTCACATCCGGTATACGGATATATATTTGAAGTATTAAACGTAATCTAATAACAAAATAAATTACAGATTTCACCAGGAAACTACGAGATGAATTTATTAAGCCTAATTAATCTATCATTAGCAAATATTTATTGTAGCACCACATCATCAAATCATGGCGCAATTAGGCTTAAAAGATTCGTCTTGCAATTTCCCGGCGAATTGTGTAATTGTTTTTTTACATTTAATACTCCATGCATGTGTCCAAATATTCTATGTGATGGGTGAAAAGTTTTTGTTTTGGGAATTAAACAAGGCCATAGGAAGGTAGCCCACGCGATGCGCGGACATGTATTAGATATTATGTTTGAAAAAAATCTTAAAATGACAAAATATCAACCAGATGTCACTTGCCATTTCAAAAGTACTGTTTATCCATAACTTATCCTCATCATCAGTGTTGCTTTGATAATTTTTCAAATATATTTGTTAGACAATATTTATAGGAATATTTAATACATTCGATAAACAATTATCTAACATTATGTAGAAAGGATTTAGATTTGATTTGTTTAGAACCATGCGGTGTTTTGTCTTTTAATAAAATGATTAGGGGCTTTCTTTTTTTAGCAAATCCTAAATAATATTATTGTTAATGAATATGTTTTATTTGTACCACCAAGCTAGTCATCCTAGTTGATTCAATTGACGCAGTTTGTTATATATTTACATATAAATTTCTATAGGTATATCGTAGACCACCCTTCCCTGATATATGGTGATCTATAGTATCTTTTTTTTAAAAAAAAAGAAAATACCTAATCAATATGAGTCCGAACATATTAGTTTAATAATTACAAAAATAACTTCTCAACCAACTATAAACCGCTAACCTTTTTGTGCCTTATATAAGCAATAATATGTGGAGGAACTCATAATGACATGAAAACCAGTAATATCTAAGCACTTAAAAAAATGTTATATCTAATCACTTAAAAAAATGTTATGGCCATGGAACATGCAGTAGTTGTTCTAATTTTAGTGAAAAGTAGGAACTAATGTTCCTTTTATATTTCTTGTTTTATATTTTATACCACTCTTATTTTAAGTTCAAAATATAGGCGTTATGGATCTTTTAATTGTTGGTTTAATTATGAATAGAGCAATTTAGATTAGAAATCGGATGTGTGTCTTAAAAATAATATATATTTTATTATTATTGATTATTTCTCCTTTTAGTTTGAGAGCTATAAAAATATCAAAGACGGGTAGAAGGGAAATCGTGAGCCGAGGGGGTGAGGGGACTGGTAGTGTTGTGTTTGTGCGCATGTGAGGAGGAGGGCGAAGTTTGGGGGAGGGGTGGGCGGTTTCTTTCCTATTTTTTTATAAATGATTTAAGTGAAAACCGATGATCTATTGTTTTGTTCCTAAAATTTCAATTTTTTTTTCTAACTATTAAGATGTAGTAACTCTTAGCGGCTTAAGATTTCTTTAAAAGTAGATCTAATGGTTGAAAATAATGGATCTACATATTTAAGTAGATCTAATGGTTGAAAATAATGGATCTATATATTTAAGTCGAAACCGGTGGTCAAATGTTTTTCTTATAATTTCTAATATTTTATTTTTAAATTTAAGACGTAATATGTGACACTGTTAGTGCTCTATAGAGCAGCATGTACAATGATTTAAGATGATATAGTAGCTATTATCATTTTTTATTGTTCTATGAAATATGGGTAATATGGATCTTGAATTATTTATTTTTATAAATAAAATAATATTTTAAACTATTGCTTTAGAGGAAGAAAGAATTGAATGAGAGGGGAGAGGAGGAGAGGGAGTACGTATGTATATAAATAAGAATATTTATTTTACAAGTTTAATGCGTTTTAATTACTATTGCTTCATTGTATAAAAATAGAATAAATCCTTTATTGATTGATTAAGATGTATCTTTTTTTGTTGTCTTTTCATAAATATATTTATAAGTATACAGTAGATTTTCAAAATATGTACACTACAAATATAACAATATTATTTTGACTTATTATAATGTCGGAATGAGAGGAGTATTTTTGGGAACATTACCCAGAGTTAGGTCCATTCAGTTTTTTCATCGTATATCTAATTCAATTATTGTTAAGTTATATACGGTGATCAAATCTATATCATTATTTTTTTTTCCATAATTTTATAATTTTTTGAATTGGACACAAAGGTTGGAAAATATAACCAAAAGTTACATATTTTTTTCATAGTTGAATTATAGTGAATGTGGGCCCTTAAATGTAAAATAGTATAAAGAATGTGGTGTGTGCATAGGCATGGACGTCTTGTGATTTAAATAACATTATTGATATGATTTAGAGATCACAGTTGCTTAATTTTTCAGCACAAATTTGATTTCTAACTAATATATTTTGGGAGCATTACTTCTGTGTTCTTTGCTTTAAGTTTCTATGTCATCCCTTTTTTCTTCCGGGTGCACACTTTTCAAATTGTTAAAAGGTATGATTTTTGAAAAAAAATATACAAAAGTTTCTTTAGAAAATCATATTAATTCATTTTTTAAAAGAAATAGCTAATATTAAATTAATCATGCGTTAATGAGTTTCTTCATTTTGCGTGCTAGGGAGATTAGGTCCCAACCCCATGGAAGGAACATAGGCAATTCATTTTACTTTTAGAACTGTAGATCTAATTTAATTATTGTGAAGTTATGTAGGATGATAAAATCTATATTATTATTATTATTATTATTATTATTATTATTATTATTATTATTATTATTATTATTATTATTAGGAAAAAGTACGAATTATCCCCCGAACTATTACGGTCGTCCGAATTACCCCCTGAACCACAAAACCGAATATTCTTCACCCCTAACTATGCAAACCGGACGAATTACCCCCCTCTACCCAATCCGCGGTGGTTTTGGTCTACGTGGCGTACACGTGACAGTCTAGTCAGCATCTTATTTATTAAAAAATGTGGGACCCACTTGTCATAGTCTCTCATCTCTCTCTCCTCTCTCTCTCACTCTCTGTCTCTCTCACTCATCCTCTCTCTCGCGCGCAGGACAAGCGGCAGCGGCGGCGCACACGGCGGGCGGCGGCGCGGGATAGGTGGTGGGCAGGGGCGCGTGGGTCAAGCGGCAGCGACGACGCGCACAGTGGGCGGCGGCACGAGTCGGGCGGCGGGCAGGGGCGGGCAGGCGGACGGTCGGCGCGAACGGCACGGACGACGGCGCTCATGGCGGCTCGAGGACGGGCAGGCGGGCTGTCGGCGCGGATGATTGCGCTCATGGCGGCGCGGGGACGGGCGGGGGCGGGTGGGCGGGCCGTCGGCACGCACGGCGGCGTGCATGGCGGCACGCACGGCGCGGCGGAGACGCGGACGGGACAGTGGCTAGAGGCGGCGGCGAGGCGGGGGAGGGGGTGGGGCGGCGCCGGCGCAGGGGCGCGGGAACGGGTGGCGGGCCACCCGCTCTGCCTCCGCTGCCGGTCGTGTCGCGCCGCTCGCTCTGCTTCCGCTGCCGGCCGCCCGCTCCGCCTCCGCCTCCGCCTCAGTCGCCCGCCGCAGCCACCAGCACCCACCTCTGTATCAGCCGCCCGTCACCGCCGCCAGCGCCCTCTTCGCCTCCGCCTCCACATGCGCCGCCCCACCCCCTCCCCCGCCTCGCCGCCTCTGGCCACCGTCCCGTCCGCGTCTCCGCCGTGCCGTGCGTGCCGCCATGCGCACCGACGGCTCGCCCACCTGCCCCCGCCCGTCCCCGCACCGCCATGAGCGCCGCCGTCCGCACCGTTCGTGCCGACCGCCCGCCTGCCCGCCCCTGCCCACCGGCCGTCCTGCGCCGCCCCCCGCCATGCGCGCCGCCGCTCCCGCTTGACCCGCGCGCCCCTGCCGACCGCCCGTCCTGCGTCGTCCTGCGTTGCCGCTCGCATTGTGCACCGCCGCTGCTGCTTGACCCGCGCAGCCGCCCGCCGTGTGCGCTGCCGCTGCCGCTTGTCCTGCGCGCGAGAGAGAGGATGAGTGAGAGAGACAGAGAGTGAGAGGAGAGAGAGACGAAAGACTATGAGTCTATGACAGGTGGGTCCCACATTTTTTAAAAAAAATAAAATGCTGACTGGGCTGCCACGGGTATGCCACGTAGACCAAAACCACCGCAGATTGGGTCGAGGGGTAATTCGTCCGGTTTGCATAGTTGGGGGTGGAGAATGTCCGGTTTTGTGGTTTAGGGGGGTAATTTGGACGACCACGATAGTTCAGGGGGGTAATTCATACTTTTTCCTTATTTTATTATTATTATTATTATTATTATTATTATTATTATTATTATTTATTCTAATTTTTTGAAATGCATGCAAAAGTCAAAAAATATAGCTGAAATGTAACATATTTCTTTTCAACTTTTAATTATAGTGAAATTTAGTCTTTAACCGTGAATTTGGTCGTAAACAATCAAAAGATATCGATGGATAAAAACACAATTATATGATTTACATATCGTAGTTACTTAATTTTTTTAACAAATAAAGCATAAAAGTAGGAGAAATAATTAATGGAAAATAGAAATAGGGAATCGAAGGAAGGGGGGGAATACGTATGTAACTTACAACGCACGTATGTAATGCCTGTTGGGGCCGAGTTTAGGATATAATTTTTTTTAAAAAAAAATAAATCTAATGGTTGTAAATAATGGGTCAATCAAATTTAATGAAAGTCAACGGTTATTTTTTTTAGAGTGTCATGTGGCGGCTTAGGAGCGTTTATAGGATTCCACATGGCGACTTAGGAGCATTTGTAGGAAGTTTAATGGACTTTTAATATATAATAGAAGATAATAGATAGATAGATAGATAACGTTTATAGAGAAAAAGAGTAAATTTCACATTATCAATGTTTCATCTTGAATTATCCCTTTAACGAGGTTTTAATTTGGGCTAGCTAAAGTTACTTTATCTTTCGCAATTTGGGCTACCCCTACTTCTTCATCCTTCTCTTTTTCACTCTAGTTTTTCTCATCCCTAACATTCCCCAACACCAATTTGATTCTACATTGAAACCATGGGTGGAGCACAGGGGTTGGCTAGTTACATCTAGAAGGCTAAAGAACCTCCATAGAGGTCGCTGGCGGAAGACTTCCACCGTGGCTTCTATATACTCCCACTGATGAGCAGATCCTGTTACCTCACCCCCTCATCTTTATTGAGATGGGATGCACATACCTCCAACACCAAGTTAGGATCAGTCAAGATATTGTCCGTCAACCAGAGATTTGCATGGGAAAAAGAAAGAGTGGGAGATGAAGGGCACATGTGATCCAAAGTGCAACAAAAGGTAATTATATCTAGCCCAAGCGAAAACTTTGTTGAGGGGGTTCTCCAAGGTGAAACCTTGGTAACCATAGGTAGACCAATGTGCAACTTACAAAAAAAACATACCAACATCTGTAACACAAAATTAATCCCATCAACTTCATCATTAAATATAGTATATTTTAGGGAATGACTATATGGTATTTTGATAGAAAAGCTGAATCTTGTAAATTTTGGACCATTTTATCGCTTTGAGATTCGTGCACTACACTTCTAGCTGTGACCCATCTCCTCTCCTCTCTCGTCGTTCCTAGCGTGCGATGCCTGCTCCGCCGCATAGCCTCGCCAGCTAGCCTAAAGTTATCAATGGCGTCAGCGATGCACCCATGGCTAGCCTCCTTCCCTCGCACTTCTCTTTCCTAAGCAGGTGATGACAGCAAGTGCTCATGGCCCGCCATCTTATCTCCTTTTGGGCTCCCCACTACCAATCCGCCATCACCGACTGTCGCCTCCTAACTACAAACTTCGATTTACTGCAGCACCAAACCCGCCTGCTCATGTCCCCCACTACAACGGGTTGCCGCCTCCCACGGCCATCCTTCTAAGCCTCTTGACCCCCCCCCTCCCCTTTCCCTTTCCCCCAACCCAACCCTAAACCAAGATCTTAAACCCTAACTCGTTGTGCCGTTGCTGATTGCTGGAACTTCGCCAGGGACACAGAAGGGGTCGCTGGAGTATAAATCATGACACATGTCCTAAGGTTAAAAATTTGAAAGATTTTGATCCCAATTTTGTTGTCAATGGCCATTTAGAAATTCTGTATATTTTACAAGTCCAGAATGTAAACAGTTCTAGAGTTGGGTATGAATAATATAAGAAAGTAGATGTAAATGATTTGGGAAAGACTGTGATTGGTTGAGAAGAGAAAATATGTAATAAAATTAAATAAAAAATGCTTCTGATTAGTTGATATGAGAGGATAGGTGAAAAATAGCTCTATTTTAGCATAATACTCCAGTGGTAGAAATAACTTCATTTTAGAACTAATGGAGTACTTTTTTATTAATAATATTACTATATTTTTTATAAATTTAATTAAACTTAAAAATAATTGACTTATGATAACTCAAAACATCTGTATAGAACCGAGGGAGTAATGTCTCCTTTGAATGGAGAATTTATGTGGAAGGTGAACTAATTCCTGCAAAAGTCTTATACTCAGTTGTTACAGAGGAGCATTACTGATGGACACGTTATACGTATCTCCTTCGTTTAAGCTAAACGACCTCAATATTTATTTCCCGCAACCGAATTGTCCTACAATATAATTCACCTAAAAGTATTTCCTTCTCAAATGGCCCATGGATTCTTACCATAGATGCCTATTGTACTACAATCCTTTAGTTGAGAGTCAATGTTTGTCCCTTCCTCTCATATTTTATATTATCTCCGTATTTTAATGTATGACGCCGTTGACTTTTTATCAACATTTGACCATTCGTTTTATTCAAAATTTTTGTGTAAATATGAAAATATTTATGTCGTGCTTAAAAAACATTTGATGATGAATCAAGTCACAATAAAATAAATGATAATTACATAATTTTTTTAATAAGACGAATGGTCAAACGTTAGACAAAAAGTCAACGGTGTCATTACATTAAAATATTAAAATATGGGGGTACAAAATGAAGAATCAGTACATGTCCCTTCCGCTCATATTCACTCGATCTGTACCTCTATTGGACAATTAATCACTACTTAGAAAAAGCCAATCACGAATGAGCAAAACATGATTTTACAAGTGGCCAGCAATGCCTGTGACATCAAGTCGGTGAAAATAATGTATTTTCACATGCGGGCAGCAAACCGTTAGCGAAAATCTATTTTAGCAGTGGGCAAGCTAAGATATACACGTGAAAAAATCGATTTTGGTTGGTAACGGTGTAAAAGACCGCCCTCTTTTTTTATATGCGTTCGACCGAAAACTACCAGGTGGGCCTTGATCAGGGACCTCTCCATACATTTTCACAAGCGAGACTTTTTAGACCGCCTCTAAAAATAAAAAGGGGCACCTACAAAGATGATTTTTTATAGTGAAATTCCTTTCCAGTTTTCATTTCCGATTAAAGAAAAATGAAAACAAATGTGTTAGAGCCGTGTCTGAGCCATTTTCACTCTTGTGAGCTGTTTATGCGCATTTGCTTCACTCTCTCCTCCATATTAGACACTGTTATGTTTAAATGATGCCCATTATTTTCACTTTTAGTTTCACTATGCATGCAACTATGCATGCTTTAAAATGTGTGACCTTAGAGAGTACTCCAAATAAACAATATGTATGCCAATCTTCATATGTCCGGTAAATATCCATGGACTCCTATCGTTTATTCTTCAACTTATAAGCCGCAACTAAAATTTAAATTTTAAAATTTAATTTTAAACTTGATTTTTGGGTTCATTCATCATAGTTTACTTCCCAATATTTATTTTTAAATTGCTAAGAAGAAAACATATATATATAAATTTTATTTATAAATTATTTTTTATTGTTGATAATCAGTTAATCCCTCCGTCCCATAATATAAGGGATTTTTAGTTTTTGTTTAAACTGTTTGACCACTCGTCTTGTTCAAAATTTTTGAAATTATTATTATTTTTTTTACTTACTTTATTATTTATTTAAAGTACTTTAAGCACGACTTTTCGTTTTTTATATTTGCACAAATTTTTTGAATCAGACGAGTGGTGAAATAGTTAAAAAAAACTCAAAATCTCTTATATTAGGGACGGAGGGAGTACAACTTATAATCAAAATAAGCGAAGCGATGACGGTGTGTTTTTCAAACTTGTACTCTAGGGAAATAATACATAATTTATACTTTGATTTCTAACTCAACATCTTTCACTTTCACGTATCCATATATTGATACTCGATCTGTTGTCGAAATCCGAGGTTAACAATGTCGCAAAGAAACCACCGCACAAAGACGCGTTTGAATTTGGATCACGTGATTTAAAATTGAGGTCCCGCACATCACAACTACTGCAGTGTCAATTGTCATCAGTACGTACACACATATGCAATCGATGGCTTTGAGCATGGGTCGACGTCAGAAAAGAAGAGAGCAGACGATGCATAAGCCAGTTGGCAGGGTATGATGGAAAGCACACGCTACACAGAAACAAACAACAGCAACAACATATGTAGGCCGGTGAGAGAGGACATCCAACCTTCTATTCACCTTTCTTCCTTTCTTTCTTTCTTTTGTTCTTCTTTTTCACTAATATACTTTTGTAGAGAGGACATGCCTTTACACCGTGTTTAGTTCCAAACTTTTTTTTTCAAACTTCCAACTTTTCCATCACATCAAAACTTTTCTACACACATAAACTTCCAACTTTTCCGTCACATCGTTCTAATTTCAACCAAACTTCCAATTTTAATGTGAACTATCACACCGTTATTTTTGTAGTACAAATAAAGCACTTCGATCTTGGTGAGTGATTTGAGCGGTGACAATATGCAAGGGAACCGAGGAAGCATTGGCTGTGCGGTGGTGGAATCGTGGGTGCATGGCTTCACTCACTAGAGTTTAAATCGTAGTGACTACGAATATTATGCATATATAGGTGAACTTTTAACAGGATTGTAATACGGGATCAGATATATGTCTCGCTGGAGCATGTGTTAGGGGGGCACATTCACGCTTCACGGGTGTGTGAGTATACTGTAATGTGTGTGCTTATCGTGTAATCGAAAAAGAAATGCAAGGGAACATTGCCACTGGCTGCATGGCTAGTCCCCACTTTGGTACATTGATTTTAGCTTAGATTACTGGTTGATTTCCTAGGATTAAGCAGAAAGAATGTGCTACGAGTTGAGGAATCTTTTTGCCACGCCGGATCACCACACACAAATCCAGTTGTATAATTGAAAGTGCGATGTTGTGGTGTCAGCTATAGTTGTATAATTCAAAATGCGACGATCGACAGCCGCTTGATTGTTGTGGTTATCAGTCTCCCTTATCGAACCAGTTGTATTGAGAAATCGATCTGTAAATCAGCTAAATAAAAAAAATAAAAATTCAGATTTTTACAGAATTCGTCCTAATCTACTCGGGTTTTATTAGTAACCGCTCGGTTATCGCGGTTATCTAGGAAATCACTGATTAGTGATTTTTTATGATGGAACGATTGTGCAAACCCTGGTCACCACCCACCAGCTAGTCATCAAGGTTTCCATTGAATATGTTTCGCCGGCTAACAATGTTCCATTTTGATTTACTATTTGATATGCATCTTGAAATCTGATCTGCATTTTGTTCTGACCTGCATTTGGGATCAGGTAAGATCACTTCACACGGTTAATTAAGCTTCTAGGAAGTTCATTCTGTATCAACGTCTGAACATGCATGACATTTGGACATGGATCACTGATCTGTCTAAGTGGAAATTGTGCATCAGTAGACTATTAACTACTAACAGGCTGGGTGACAATTTTTGTTATGTATTACCTTGTAATTAACTATATAACCACATCTTAATTATTCCCTGCATCTTTTGACCGAACCTTCCAAATCTCCCAACCTGGCTTGCTTGGGCCAAATCCTTGTTTCAATTTTGACCAGCCTCTGACCAACTTTTGCCAGCCTTGCCTTAATCCCCAGATTAACACCTCCCTAATCAGTAGTTAGCATCTCACACAACTGTGCTTTAATTTAATCATCACTTAACTGTGCTGATGCTAATGACAATTTGCATGCACTAACCATCAACTTAATGACAGAATTACAGTTGAGCTGCTTGGTACTCACCGACTTGATGTCTGCATAAAGGAAGGCCGGTCAGGGAGGCAGGTAAAAAAGGGTCCAGCATCCATTGTCACATCACTTGACTTAATGAAGGGCAGAGACATGAAGAAGAAAATGCATCACAAGACAACAAAAAATTTAATTACTTCTTCTTCTACTACTACTACTACAGCTGAATTAAAGGCCCCCAAAAGTGCACTTGTTTAAGGACTTGTCAAGTACTCCAATGTCAGCTGGTAGCTGCCTGCAATGTGAAAGAGGGATGTAGTAGGAGTAGAGAATGGAAGAAGATCCAAAAGGGTTGATATGGGTGGGGCCCACATGCCAGCTGGGATCAAGCCCCCTCCCCCTACTGGCTAGATTCCACAGGGAGAAAGCACTGTGGGGCCCTGCTGTGATTAGGATATGGCAACAGATGAAACAATGATTGAGAGTGTGGAGGTGATTAGAGGGGATCCCATGATTAACACTGATCATGTTGTGTGTATCTAGGGGGATCTTGGTTGGAAATGCCAATGCTGGTAAAAAGGAAGAAGTTATCTTTTCATTTCATTAGGTTGATGCATTATTGATGCAGTACCATTTTGTTGGTTCAAACACTTCAATTGTGTGTTGGTTGTAGGGGGGATTAGCTATGGTTATAGGAAGCGCACAATCGCCGACATGCCTATGAACTATATGGTATTAGTGACACAGGAAACACATGTTTTCCTTTTGCCAATCGATTATTTGGGAGAAGGTAAAAATTATTGCATACTCATCATAGTACGTATGCAGACTCTCTGCAGATATCAATGATGGATCAATTTCTCAAGAAGTCATAACAAAATGCGGATGATGATGGATCCATTTATTAAGACGTCATAACAAAATGCATATGGAGGCCATGGCATCGCTGCGGCTCAATTGGGTATATATCTTTAGTTCACTGATAAAAAAAAGAGAGAAATGCTACCGTGCAATATGCTTGCAGTATTCTACTACAAGTAGAATTAATCTCGAGCGTTTATCTTAAAGGATAGATTAGTAATCTCTTAATACAGATTAGGAGTAATTTTGGTAATTTTGGAATGGGATGATTTCTCTGTCTCATCAAGTACGGCGGAATTGGTGGCTCCACGCAAGGCATCTCACCCCCGACGCATCACCGCGGTTTCTGCTCCTCCTCCCGGCAGGTGGCGGCGCGGCATACAGAGACAGGCATGAATTCGTTGGACCAGGCTGTACTGGAAACTTTTTTCTCCGACAGGGAAACCTCGGCGAGGAGTCTCCATGCAAAAGCTTCTCATGCCTCCTCGTAATCACTACTCCGTTTCAGCATGATGTGGCCACTGATCTCCCACACTGCTGGGTTAACCTGCGTGTCCAGTAGCTCCTGGCTCACTTCTCCCAGAGCCTGCTTCTCAGCATAGCACTGTATTTCGGAAACAGATGAAGCTTATGAGAACATCAGAAGGCGGCGAGGCTGGGGGAGGAGACGGTGCTGGAGGGGATGGAGGCGGCGAGGGAGATGGATCAGCAACAGAGGCGACGAGAGAGATGGACGGCGACGGAGGCAGGGATGGAGGGGAACAGGCGACGGAGGAGAGGGATGGAGGGGAATGGCTTTGATTATGATAGGACAGGGAGAGGGTGAACAGTTAGATAATAACAAATTACGATAACACCCCTACGCGAATTATTATCTCTAGACAAATATACCCCTCCACATTTCTACTCCCATAAAATCTGGTGGGAGTAGAATTAGATCTCAATCCTACAATTAAATATGATGAATGGCTCGGATTAATTTCTACTCCAAGTAGAAAGCACCAGAGCGAGACTCTAAAAAAAATTGCTCCAGTGACAAGGGTCAACACAAAAATCTATGGCAAAAACTGGTGAAAGATGAAGTGAATGGGATATATAACCATAGTAATATTGTCCCTCATCCTCTGATTGTCCCCAAGATTCTAAATCCATCCAGATTATAATGCGGATAACTTTTGACAACCAAAGGGTTCTAAACTAACTTAAACAACCACATCAAGAATACTAACGACATCGTCGATTATTGTTCAAAGAACATTTCTTGCATGCATGATGATTCCAGTACTCTTGATACAAAACAATGTCCACAAAAAAGGAAGGTGTTTTTCAAAATCCTCTCCAATCTCTACATACATAGTACATACATCCCCATGCATGCCAAATCCTACAAAGCCACTACCACTACTAACATCACTAGCACAATCCTCCTCTTTTTTTTTTCTACAGTTAGGGCATGCAACCAGCACACACAAAGGTCACACAGCTCCCCTGCCTTGCCATTTCCAGACATACTACACATATACTCCTCTGTCCTACAAACATCACAACATCAAAACAAGTTCTTTGCCTAAACAATATGACACTGCATCTGGAAAAAGTTAAGCCTTGGAAAACCTTCTCCTTCCCTGTGCAGCTGGGCCCCACCTGCAGTGACAGAGGGCAGAGGGGGTAGAAAAGCGGAAAAAAAGATAGTGGCTTTGTAGGATCAAGCCAAAGCCATGATCAAAGCCACACACACAGTCACACACAACATCCT
The DNA here is from genome assembly GCF_000147395.1 of Oryza glaberrima. NCBI lineage: Eukaryota > Viridiplantae > Streptophyta > Magnoliopsida > Poales > Poaceae > Oryza > Oryza glaberrima. The sequence continues at coordinate 13,868,966 of NC_068329.1, forward strand.
CTTCTTTCTTCTTTGATGGCAATGATTGTGAGCTTGGGTTTGCTGCTGCTGGTGATGCTGATGCTGCAGGATGGGAGCAGAAAAGCGGAGTACACGTACGGCGGCTGGGCGTATGTACAGAAGGAGAGGTCGCCGCATTTATTATGGCTCGGCCTTCATGTGGTTTACTGTCGTCCCCTGCTGCTGCTGCCCCCCTGCGCCCAATTACCACCAACAGCGAAACTCAACAAACTTGGACAAACAAACCTACCGTACTGGAGTAGTATGACCACCACCACTCCACTACTGTAGTCCAGTAAAAAAAATAATCTTATTTTTGAACTTTTTTTAAAAAAAAAATTGAGTATTTTGAAAAATTCATGTATAATTTGTTAGGGATGTAAGGAGATGTGGTGGTTCGATTTCACTTACCGTAGAAGCCGTGAAGAGGAGGATGGTGCGGCAATGGCGAGGGAGAGGGTGCCATCGTTGCGATTGGACCGTCTTGGCTGAGTCCGACGGTGGTGGCTCCCATTTGCATAGCGGTGTGGAGGTCGAGCTCCCAGCAGTTGTAGACGGTGAATGGATCAGCGGTGGCGGGTGAGCCGGTGTAGGAGAACGCGGTGGTGGTGGTCGGATCGCCTGACGGGTATGCGGGTACTGGCATATGGCTCATCTGAAAATGATACCCCGAGTGTGGCGAATATAACATTTGCAAATTGAGGGACAATATCGTAATAGTACTCTGTGTCAACTGTCTCTCTAGATCAGATAAAAGTGTTTTCAGATGCTATACTTACATCTTTGGAAGGCATGTAATGGCTGTCAAAGTCCAGCTGAGGATTCATGGTCGCCAACTTCATGGACAAAAACTGTGAGACACACCAATGTCAAAATTTAGCTTTTGGGCTTAATTTCATACATAACTTCAAATAAGAGCTAGCTAGGACGACAGAAGGAGAACACAACAACATTTTTCTCCAACATATTTATTGTCATTAAAACAAGTTCATTTAGCACACTATTAAAGCAAATGCTTGCATTGGTACCTCGACCTGACGCTGCAGCGACTGCACATAGTTGATGATCTCGTCCAGCATGAGAGCCTTGCCGGTGATCTGCACACCGCAACATTCACATTTATTTGCTAACTAATTAACAAAACAAAAACAATAAACAATCATCTAGAAAAAAACTCAGCAATAATTTTTAAAAAGGTAAGAAAAGTTATCAACCAAATTTAAAATTCAACCCAAATTTGACCACCGGCGGTGGCATCACTACCGTGGCAATAATTGGGGCAACTAAAATAATCGTGCGCACCACCTAAACCACCAGGACCTTGCAATTGATTAGCCGGTTTGATTAGTTTAAGTACAGAGCAAGAGCCTCTCAGATTATTAACTAATCAATTATTATTATATCCTCTTGGACCACTGGGAGCTTAACTTAGGAGTACTACTAGTAGCTTACATGCATTACGGTCAAAATTACTACTGGCTGCATAGACTAACCACAGCAGTTAGTGCTCACACTTACGGTACAAAAAAGATTATTATTTTTTTACTTAATTTTATCTATCCTAGTAGCAAAAAGTCCAACTCCTAGCTCTAGGCAATACTGAAACTAAAGTAATTGTATATATATTAAACTTAATTATTGCCACACAGGCAAGTCCGTTTTGTACGTTAGGTTACTATTCCCCCTTAATGCGCGTCCTCGAAAATACATTTTTGACCACTAATTTTCAGTACTGCCCCGTATAACGGAATTCTAATATTACAAATTAGTACAACTGCTTTTGATATTAATTAAACTCTAAAACTAGAATTTTAAATTTTGAGTGTAATTTGGAGCGGGAAAAAAAAGAAGCCACTTGTTTGGATACATGAATTTGGAGGAAATTTAAGAATGAGATTAGCCGCTGGAGTGTGTTTGTGTTCATACTACCTTGTTGCAGCCTGGCACGAGCGACTGCAGAAGCTTCATCCTCTCGCTTATCCTCTCCCTCCTCACCTACCAATATTAAACAAAACACAAAGCTAATTAAAATTTTAATAATAATTAAGCGTCCTTGCAACTCAATTAAGTAGAGCAATTAGTAACACGGTGCGCAATTAGGGGGTGCCCTCGCATTGTGATTAATTTTGGGATTAGTGTAGTACTTGCAAAAAAAGCTAATTAGGATTTAATTAATTAGGTGATTAATTACCCTCTCGGCGAGGCTATGGCTATCGGTGGCTTGCCCCCGCCTCGCCCTCACATGGATGTAGTCTTTGGCTGGCTCCGGCTTCTCCTCCGCCGCGTCGGCGTCGCCGTCGCCGTCGTCTCCGGCGCCGGCGGCGACCTTGGACCGCTTCGGGCTCGCGTTCGTCGCCGCCGTGGCCTGCATTGTGCATGGGGTTGGTGATCAGTGGAGATCGGAGAAGTGATGGAGAGCGGTGGTCGGAGTATGGTGTCGTACCGTGGGTAAGGATGAGGACGAGGCCTTGGGCTTCGCCGACGACTTGCGCTTCCGGGCGGCGGCGGCGGAGGGCTTGGATGGTTGGTCGGCGGCGGCGGCGGTGGTGGGGTTCATGTCGGCCTCGGAGCTGTCCAATGCCGCGGCGGCGCCGCCGAGGGACTTGCTGCTGGAGACACGGGACAGCCTGCCGCCGGCGGCGGCGTAGCCACGGAACGGCGGCGGCGGGGCGGCGCGCGGCGGGGAGCTGAGCGGCGTGCTGTAGCAGGAGTTGTTGGCGCTGGCGCCGCCGTGGCTGCAGATGCTCCCGAGCCGGCCGATGAGGTCGCCGATGGCCGCCATCTCGTCGCCGCCGCCGCCGCCCTGCGGAGACGACACGAGGGAGCTGAGCGCGGAGTCGAACTCCGCCGCGGCCGCCGCCGGCGCCATCATCATCATCTGCTCGGCGGCCGCCACTGCCCACGGCGGCATCATCGTCATCGTCCCGTACGCCGCGGCGGGCAGCAACGCGCCCGCACCGCCCGTGCCAGCGCCGGACGAGGAGGTGGAGAAGTAGTCGCCGGCGGGGAAGAAGTGCTCGTCGGCCATCGTCGTCGTCGGCGGCGTGGGAGAGTGGAGGAGGAGAGAAGAGAGAGAGAGAGGAGAGGGGAGGGGAGGGGAGGAGGCGGTGGTTGACCGTTATATAAGAAATGGTTTGGGAAAGGGGGAGGGAAGTAACCGTATTGGTGGGTGGGAAGAGATGCCGGCACGAGCACGGTAAATAACGCGCAAGAAAATATATATAGGAGTCAGTGGATGGACAGCGCGGTGGAATACGCTTTCTAGTGGGTAAAACGTAAATGGAAACCACAGATACCCCCCAAGTTTTTTTTTTGTAAGTGTGTGATTGACAAAAGGAGAAACGAGTAGATAAAAGGAAAATGAGATGAGCCACAGGCGTACAATTAATTAGATATAATTATTTTAGATATAAAAATAAATTAATATGATTTTTCAAAATAATTTTCTATATAACTTCTTGTTTTAAAAAAATACAGTTTATCAGTTTAAGAAGCGTGCACGTGGAGAGCGATGAACTTTCTTTTAAAAAAGAGAGGTGAAGGATCGCACCCAACCTTCCCCTCTCTCTTTTTCCTTTGAAATCACGACGGACATTCTTCTTTATTTCTTTTCGTTTCTTTGAAGGGTATCCTGGTTTACTCTTATATACATGTTGATTTGATAATAATTATGTATAATTTCTATGGTCTCTAATTTGAGTATCTCTTATTCACTGTGCAAGTTAAAATGTTGATCGAGTTAAGTTGGTTGTGGTTTTGCTACAATAGTGTTGATGTCGCACCATAGTCGAAAATTAACCAGAGAAAAGGATATGAAATGTTAAAAATTGCATGCGGCGGTTATATTTATCTTTTACATGTCCAGTCTATTAACATGGTCTAAAGTTTGGCCTCCAATTATGAAACCGGATAACTGTGTACATTGTTTTGCTAATACAACGACATCTATGTATGTGGAGTAGTATTTATATTGACATTAATATCAGCGTTATGTCCTTAGTTACTTCTCTCTCACCCTTGCTCAAGATCTATGTATGAGGAGTAGTATTTATATGTGCCTTTGATCATCTATCAACTTCCATTAGACCTTGTTCCGTTAATCTCTAACTAAGAAAGATAGGTATGAAATTAATTCCCTTTTGATGGGATTAACCAAACAAAGTCTTCACAAACACACCTCGATCCTATTCTCACTCTTATCTAAATTATCTTTGATGGTCTGTAATGTCCTTCTAGCACTACTAGAAAACACGTTTTTACAGGCGGCTAAAACACATTTTTGCAGGCGTCCATAGCCTCCGCCTGCAACCAAACGCCTGCGAAAATCAATGACTTTTACAAGCGGCTAAATCCACCCGCCTGCGAAAATACTTTTAAGCGTAAAAAAAAATTCGGTGCCCTAGCCCTACCCACTGCCGCCCTCCACTCTCGGTTAGTGTTTTTGGAGAGAGAGGGAGGAGAGGGGAGCTGCCAGATGTGGGAGGTGGGGACGCCGCCGCTGCCGCCGACCTCTCGCCTCCACGCCGCGCTCCGCATGCGGCCGCCACCGCCGCCCCGCTGCCGGAGGCCGCCGCTGCCATGTCGCGAGGGAGGGGAGCACTGCCAGCCACCGCCCTCCCCCCGCCCCCTCCAGCCAGATCTGGGAGGGAGGGAGGGGGGGGGGGCGGGAGTCGCCGCCGCGCCGCCCGCCGCTGGGAGCACGCCGGGGAGGGGAGGGGAGGGGAAAGGGCCGAAGGGGAGGGACGCTGGAGAGGAGTGAGGGAGAAAGAGAGAGGACTTAGAAAAAATCTCCCCTATGTCGCCTCTATTTATATTCCAAGTCTATTTTCGTAGACGGGCCACATAAGAGATTTGCCTGCAAAAATAAATGGTACTTTTGCAGGCGGACCGCTTAAGTGGTCCGCCTGTGAAAATGGATTTTTACAAGTGGACAGCAAGCTTCACCCTGGTTTGCATTTTTAGGTTGCTATTTAGCTCCAAAGATCATGTCTGCCTGCAAAAATAAATACCCAACATCAACGAAAATGCTTTTTCTAGTAGTGCAGGTCACTGTCACATTTCTTCGCATCTTTATATGCTTCTCACTCGTACATGCACATCATATCTACTCATTTTTAATACCTTGTTCATTTCTATTTAACGTATAGATCTTACATCGGTTTCCGTTAGCATGTTTTTTAAACTGTTAAATAGTGTATTTTGTGTGAAAACTTTATATATAAATAGAAGATGCTTTAAAATATCAGATAAAACATTTTTCAAGTTTGAAATTATTAAAACTTAATTAGTAGTTTTTTTATTTTACATATCCATATTTGATATTTATTTTCAGTGAAGTTGCATGTCCCGATGTCCTCTTTTCCACTCTGTCCTGACGCAGAGGCAGAGCCACCAGCAGCAACCCTGCGCAACTATTGGGAGATCGCTGACAATTGAACCATATGCATGGGATCTAATTAAGCTAAATACAAAGAGGAACACAACAAACGCGTAAGCAAAAAGGCCAATCTTTAGCCTAGTTGGGCCTCGCCCTTTCACAAGTTTGGCCTAGACTTAGTAACTTTGTTGCTACGCTACAGTCCACGCCGCAACCCTCCGTTGCTAAAGCCCCTTTTGTTTATGGTCCCTCTCTACATCAATGTGCTTATATAAATTAACATGTACTTACTATGTATTAGTGGCCAACACTGTTAAAAAAAATCAATTTTAGTGACACCCTTTGTAGTTTTAGAGGCGGATTAAAACATACACGTCTATATATGTAAATACGTCGGGATAGTCTGGTTAAGAATGTGAAAATACATCAGCAAAATAGGTTAAGGGAAATTGATTTTTAAACAGACGGCCCTTTTAAAGTACCCCCGGTGAAAAATAGATTTCTATCAGCGGCCCTTCTAAACGACCGCACTTGAAAAATCGCCATCCTCTGCAAAATTCGAAGCATTGCGTTTGTGGATGTGGCTTATCTGATTGTCATTTTGTATAGTTTGTAATTGTGCCACTGATACGTGAACCATAGTACAGGATCTCTGATTGCCTTGCACATCCATATCCAAGCCGCCTTTGATGATCAATCGATCATGTTCCATAAAACACATCGGATCTACTCCTCCATTGTTTCCAGAGGCAGAGGCAGATCAAGCCCACCACTAGCGACCCTATGCAACTATGAGACTGTGGGGGATCTGATTAATAAGCTGTCTGCAAAGGGGAAGCAGAAACTAGCCAAAGTCAGAACACACATCGATCTTCAGCCTGATTGGGCCTCAGCATTCGATCACAAGTTCTCCTAGACTTTAACTTTCTTAACTGCTCTGCCACTGTCAAAGCACTTTTGCCCATGCCCCTACATATGGCCTCCTCTGCATCATCAATGTGCTTATGAATTATTAGGACTAGTCTGTATCAGTGTATTTTAGTGACCAGTTTACCAAAAATAAAAACCCTTAACCCAATAAGATGAAGGAGCTTAATTAGAACAGATATATCACTCACTACTACTCCTATATAAGAGTACTCCAATAATGCTCTAAGCTACCCCCGTGCCATTTGTTTTATTGACACACAGTACGTTCTTGCATGATCAAATCAAAGTTATGGGTATAACGAAAGAATTATATAGAAATCACGAATTAATTTGCATATGTTGCACGAGGATGAATGCTGTTTTTAGAGGGGGAAGAGGCATTCTTAATAATTTGGATTTGGTGGGTGGGTTGTTTTATTTGAACTAAAATGTTAAATATTGGCGGGGGGACAAAGCTAGTTTGGCCTCTGATCACGTTACATAGAAAATCACTCTGACCAGGCTGAAGGTAAAAAGAAGCAGGAGTGTTCTAGATGGAAGTACATATGGCAAATGATTTTTTTTAAGGTAATGGAAGGTTGCATTGAACAATAAATTATCTTTCCTTGTACTCCCATTATTTATAAATGTACTCCCATTATTTATAAATGTATGATATGCTGCTGATTTGTAGACATAACATTTTGACTATTTATTTTATTAAAAATTTAGCACAAATACGAAAAGATAAGTCACATTAGAGCATGATTAGTTGTAAAACAAGTTACAATAAAAATGATAATATAATTTTTTTAATGGAAATGAATTGTCAAACGTAATATCTAAAACCAATAATGTCTTAGTCCTCCGTCCCATTTTCTCCACTCACCCCATCTTAACCAATCACAACATTTTCTCATTTAGTTTCTTCATCTATCTTCTCTTCTCAAATCAATCATAACTTTCAACCTATAATTTCATATACATGCTTAATTTTTTTAAAAAAAATTTAGAAATATTTATATTTTAGGACGAATGGAGTATCTTGTTGGTAGAGAAAGTATTATAAGCTTCTTAATAGTAGACACAAGGTGTTATGTAGGTTTAAATGGTGATGTGTAGGAGAGAAGATAAGAGAGGAGAAATCACCCCTCATATAAGGGTAACATCTACACAAAATTCAAAGATTGAAAGAGAATAGAAAAGTAGACCGGTGAAAAATGTACTGGGACTAGTGTATTAGAGGTGTATTGATGTAGGCTAGTTTTAAATTTATAAATAGATGATGTAGACAAAGGTAGAGGTAACCCTCACCTATAAAACATTTTATGCTCTTAAGGATGTGTTCTTTTTCTTCTCATTTTAAACTTTTACTCTCTTTTTTGCGCGTATGTTTTCCGAACTGCTAACGCTGTGTTCTTTTTTCCTCTTTCCCAACTCACTTCCCTCGTTTTCCATGCGCACGCTTTTCAAACTACTAAACGGTGTATTTTTTACAAAAGTTTTTTATGTGAAAGTTGTTTTAAAAAATCATATTAATCTATTTTTAAAGTTTTTTTAAGCTAATACTTAATTAATCTCACTATAATCGCATGCTTCGTTTTCCGTGTTAGGAGGAAAGGTTCCCAACCTTACCTCTCGAACACAGCCTAAACATTGCGGTTTTAAAAGTTTTTAAAACTAAATACTTAATCAATGATGCGTTAATCCATCCTCCGTTTTATGCGCCGAGGAGAAATGTTTCCAAACCCGTAAAAAAAACACAGCCGACTGCCATGAAAAAAATGAGAGAGAAGCTGGGGGCAACGACCGATCGATGGGTTCATGTTTAGCCTTAATTGTGCAAGCATACGAAACCAACACACTCAAACAGTGAGCATAATTAAAAGGCTTTGGCGGCAGGCAGATGGGGGACCTCCCGGCGGCCGGCCGGTAGCTACACCCATCGGAGGAAGCTAAGCTAACTCTTTAATGCTGTGCCGGCCGGCCAGTTTCGCCGCGGTCGCAGCAGCGATTAGCCTCAGCAACAGCCATGATCAATCCCACTGCTGTATTGCGCAGCAAGTTGACCCAAAACCGAGATATGTTGGTCTAACCGGAAAAAATAATCTTGTTGCATCCTAAAAACTAGCTTAATAGAGAAAGATTAAGTGTTTGAATTTCTGGGGGTGTTTAAATTTCCTGAAGACAAAGATGAAGATAAAGATTAAGCGTTTTACGTAAAACAAGGTGGTAATAACATGTGATTAATTGAGTTTTAATTGTTACAAAATGGAAAATAGATTAATCTTATATTTTATAGCAACTTTCATATTAAAAGTTTTCACACGAAACGCACCGTTTAGCAGTTTAAAAGGCGTGCCATTTTTATCTAAAAGTTTATCCAGTTTTTATTGGAGAAAAAAAAAAGCTTAAAATCCACTCCCCTCACTTGCAACTTCTCCTAAATAATTAATGTGGGGACTATTTCCAACACAGCGATCGGCGGCGTGGGAGGAGCGGAACGTCGTACGTACGTACACGCGGTGGCCGGCGAGGATGACGACGAGCAATGCGGGAGGCGGCCGGCCGGAGACGCCGTCCATTTTGCATGGCGCTGAGGGCTGAGGCTGACACGGGCGGCGCCGGCGGCGGCGTGAGCGCGAGGATGCACATGCTGCTGCTACTGCTGCTGGTTCCCACGGTTGGTAGTGGGGAAGTTTGAGCCAAACCATTACATGCGTCATGCTGTGTTTTTTCCTTTTGTTTTCCCCACCGACCGAACAGGGAATGTGATACTTACACGGTAAAGAGTAAAAAAGTTATGTGAATTTTTACCGTGTTTGCGATGTACGTTGCAAGTATTGAAACTATTGATCACTAGAGAGACAAGATACAAAATAACCAAAATAATTGTAAATGATGGAGGCAGGGTAATTAATTGGAGTAGTTCTTATGAATAATCTACCTGGATATAGGTATTGTTTGCTAGAAAACAGAGTAAATCTTTCTAAGAGATAGTGAATCGAATCGATCTGCATGAGAAAAAAATTGGTGTCTTCTTTCTTCTTCCCCTTCGCTTCGTTCTTTTTTTTTTTAAAGGAGGACAAAAGCTTTTGCCTCGTATATTAATAGAAGAGTAGGAAAACAAGAGAAAATATGTACAGGGTCAGCCAAAAGCCAACCCACAAACAGAAAAAAAAAAAACACTAGGTGATATCTCCCAAAATTCCAAACTCCTGTAGCTTTGTCGCTCCGGCTTTAACCCAGGCACTCCCTTCCTCTTTGATTTTTGCTATAACTGAGGCAGGGGTGGAGGCTGTGCTTCGAAAGATTCTTGCATTACGCTCCCCCCAAATCTCACCGGACACAAGCATCAGCAGAGTTCGCAGAGGGGCTTGTGGAGTATTAGGGGGTTCGGCAACAAGGTTCCACCAAAGTTCGACGGAGGGGCAGTCATTCTATTTACTCAATTGGAGGTCAGTTTGTGTCCATTGTTGGATTTCGGCCCAGATTCTCTTAGTGACTCTACATTTGGCCAGTAGGTGCAGGGCTAACTCATCCGTTACGCAGCACAGGGGGCCTTTGCTTCGTTCTTGTCCATGGCCATGCCTCTACTCAACATCAAACTCCACCACCACCAACCACTCAAGCAGCACTTCCATCAACAAGTTCATGAAAAACAGGTCCCTCATCACCGGAGACGCACGGTGAAACTCATGGCCGACGTACCAACCACACTACCCGTCCTTCTCTTTTTCTAATCTAATCTGTGGAAAAAAATATTAATGGTCGAAGCTAAAACAGTAACAAGCTCAAATATAAAGCAACGGTTGGAGTAAAGACATATAATTAAATCACTGTACAAACGTACAAATATCAATTCAATGTTTGATTTTGTCGCTACTAAAAACAAAGAAATTTCATAACCCAATTTCAAATATATGTCAGAGGAGCTAACCTTCGAACTAGCTAGTTAGTAGGTTTCTAGTTCTGGCTGCTCCGCGCGCGCATTGGGCACCGGCCGGCTGCGCCCCGAATCCCCGGCCCGATAGACGGATCTCAGAGAAGACAAAGGCCTCTGGTTTGGTTTGGACCATCGCGAGCTACCGCCACAGCCCTTGTCCTGCCTACCGCTTGCTCCGCGCACGTTCCTCTCTTTCGATATTAGCAAGGCCATGTTATTTCTTTTTATCGAGGGTGTGTTTAGTTCACGCTAAAATTAGAAGTTTGATTGAAATTGGAACGATGTGACGAAGAAGTTAAAAGTTTGCGTGTGTAGAAGAGTTTTGATGTGATGGAAAAGTTAAAAGTTTGAAAAAAAAGTTGGGAAGTAAACCAGGCCTAAGTTACTGCAGAATTCACCTCAGATTATTATTAGCATGTTTTTCAAACGGTTAAAGCAGTACATTTTGTAAAAAAAAAACCTTTCCGTATTAAAGTTTGTAATAATTAAGGCTTAATTAATCATACGCTCCATTTTTACTAGAAATTAACATAATCTAAGTTAATTTGAACACACAACATCAAAGTGTTGAGTCCATCCTTCTTGGAAACCCACAAACTTTGTAAATCAATTATGGAAACCGTGATGAGACAAGAGAGCTAGACGTACTGATTTTTTTGACGCAACTCTGACTTGATTTACCTAGTAAATTTTGGCAAAATGATACTACTACTACTACGTATATTGATATGTAGATAATTTTTTTAAGAAACAAAATACAAACACGCATACACTTTATACACGGGTGACTCACTGTCGACCGCACCCGTATTAAGTCTAGAACTTAAACCCTTATACCACGGACGCCTCGCCGTTGAATACGAGCACCTATATTAAGTCTAGAACTTGAACCTGGATGAGCCGGTTCCGTCACACGGAAACTAATTACTAGTTGTGTTACGCTCACTTTATAATATACTCCCTCCGTTTCTAAATATTTGACACCGTTGACTTTTTTAAATATGTTTGATCGTTCGTCTTATTCAAATTTTAATTATTAATTATTTTCCTATCATTTTATTCATTGTTAAGTATACTTATACGTATACATATAGTTTTACATATTTTACAAAAGTTTTTGAATAAGACGAACGGTTAAATATGTGTTAAAAAGTTAACGATGTCAAATATTTAGAAACGGAGGGGGTATAATTTAACCGGACAAGCTGTACCTATGTCGCTATTCGTTGGTCACCCGACCAACCAGCTAAATTAAATTAACACCCAAACAAGCAGCGCTAAAGTACAAGTGCGTATTACTATATACTAATTCCATACCATATACTTATATATATACCAATGTGCTGTTCTACAATAATCTGAGGAATCCAGAATTAATTATTATTAAGTTTAATAATCTTGATCGGGTGCATGAGGGGCTAACAATGTACTCTACGTTGGTTACATACGTGTTAATTACTTGGTTCAGCATCAACAGAGCTTCTGTACGTCAGACCTTGCTGGTAAACATATCGCTTCAGTTTGGCTTAATATATGTGGATCTTCATTTTTAATTTTGGCAATTAGGCTATATTTGTTTGACTCTCTCTTAATACTTGCAGACAATGGGTTTGTTCAGTTCGTTTTTGAAATAACCTAATGCCAAATTTTAATACGATTTGGTGGCATTGAATGTGTTTGGGTTGTAGCCTTATCAAATTTTGGTAATATTTTCATCTAAAGAAATTTCCGTAAATGTCAAATTTTGGTAGAGAGACAATGACATGAGTATATTCAGTTTGTTACCTGCTAAAATTTGGTAACTCTTACATATATGCCTTGGCCTTGCTAGTTAATTAGCACTCTGGCCATTATTACCACGAATAAAAAAACACTAATATTTTAATGTCATCTAATCCATGCAAGCATAGATCAAGTGCATTGACAATTTGATATGCTCATCTCTAATGCTTCTTCATCAAGCATATAAAATCTATATATGCATGCATTGCTCCAAAGTCAGTTTACACGGGGGCATCCGGTCAAGATCTACCAACCACATCTCGTTGGCTCTATTATCCTTTCGATCGAACTAGTTCCCCTATACAATATATTTCTAAGATGAGACTAACAACTAAGGAGGTGAGAAAAATATGATATGATAAATTAGTATGCATTTAGAGAGCATGAAGATGCTTCTTGCTTGCTTGGAAACTACTGTGTGCTCCATGATTGAACTGTGTATAGAACTATATATAGATCCATGTGGTATGCCTGCATAGGATGGGGTTAGCTTGACAAATAATTTATGAGTAATCTCAAGAGGGCAGAAATTAATAAGGAGTAATTGCAGGCGGAAATTCAGTGGTAGATAAAGTATTTATCGACAGGAAGACATCTATAATAACTTCGTTAGCTTTAACATATTTCAGCAAGGTCTCTCAAATGTTGTTATCAGGATATGGTGTGCGTTTGTGTATCTATATCTTCTATAGAGTTATAACCCACTATATTCTAAAACTTAACATGCAAACATACTACATCATCATCCACCAGTAATTATTACATCTTAACATGCATATTAGAGATATTACATGATTGTGTAGTTTCTGAATAGGATTATGCTCTCCCTGTCATGCTCATCTTGTAATGTCTCTAACAATGTAAACATCCAAATCTACAATTTAAGAGCTCAACATACAAGCATATCAATAATCCTTACATTATTTTCATAATATTTCAACATATATCCATCAAATCCTATATTTCTTCCTCTCCCATTCAATTTGATTTGCATTTGTGTTTTTCTAAATAGAGAAACTTGAATTGAATAGTCCTTGATTCATTAGTTTTTCCATTGCATTATATGCTCTAATATTTATCAATTTATTTTTCTCGTATTATAATGTTGTCCTATATTAGTTCCCCTATTAGACTATGTGATTGATATCCCTTGTATTACATCTACGTCTTAGAATGTTGTAAAAAAACATTTTTCTACCACGAGTGTTTTATCATATAAATATATGTTAATTTATGATACACTAAAATAAAACCAACATTTCTAACGCATCATATGTTTTAGTTGTCTAATTCAATCTATGGAATCTCTGCCCATAGCAACCAATGTTCTCTGATTGGGCGATCAGCCCTGATCGCCTACGCACCGATCAGGGCGATTAATCGAGGCTGATCGGTTAGTATATAGCAAGAGTGTCCAGCAGGCCATATATGCTACTCCCTCCGTTTTAAAATGTTTGACGCCGTTGACTTTTTATCACATGTTTGACCATTCGTTTTATTTTAAAAAATTAATTAATTATTAATTCTTTTCCTATCATTTGATTCGTTGTTAAATATATTTTTATGTAGGCATATAATTTTACATATCTCACAAAAGTTTTTGAATAAAACGAACGGTCAAACATGTACTAAAAAGTCAACGGTGTCAAATATTTCGAAGCGGAGGGAGTATATATTATGTACTAAATACTCTAGTCTGTAGTATATGGTAAAAAGTAAGCATATCATTTGATCAAAGAAGAAGAAGCATCGTTTGCTGCCCATCATCTGCCCAAAATGGAACATGGGCTGAGCTGGCAAGCCCAAAATTATATTTTCTCAGGGAGGCAGCCCATGAACGAAAACTGATCGTTTTCCACCTTGATCAGATGATTAATCGCGACTAATCGTCGATTAATCAAACGATCAGCTTTCTGATTGGCTAATCGACTTACTTGTGCCTGATGGGAGGTAGGGGAGCGATCAAGACGATTAATTGCGATTAATCGGACGATCAGATAATATTGGTAGTAACACACGGGCTATCAACTAGTTCATAGAATGAGTATGCACATGTGTAATAAGCGCATGCATGAGTTTATATTGCGTTAGGAAAAAATACATGAATTGTATTTTGGTCCATGTTTTATTTTCACTTTGTTTTACCATTATAGCAATTTTTTAGACCACCCTACCACAATTTAAAAAAAAAACCTTATGACAGTGTTTGATGACAAATATATTAATCAATGTCGTTTCCACAAATTAAACTCTAATATTTCTTGTCTAGTAATGATGTAAAGTATCGGGATTGACTGTATGTATTCTACGACGCAGGGCCGGCTCTATATTTTCGAGGGCCCTAGACAAAATCGACGCTCTAGGCCCTTAAGGCTAAAAGTTTTTTAATTGTAATATATACTTTATAAATAACCATGTATACTTAAGTTGACTTGATTATTATTTGTAACAACATTACTTAAGAAAAACTTACATATATATAGCACCCTTTTACGATTCAATAAACTGGTCTTCATGTTTCCTGTTCTTCCTTTTTGTGGTGTACTACCGGAAAAGTGCTTCATAGGCAACATTTTTTAAGCTCTAGCTAAAGATCAATCCAAGAAAAGAACACTGAACACCAATATCTAAACAATGAGTCAAGAACATGTAACGACCTAAAACTGGTGAGGGAAAAATTCTTTTTTTGTTTGATAACGGAAGTGAGGGAAAAAAATCTATATATTGAAAACTAAATATACATGATTTCATCACATACCTTTAGCTTATGAGGGATGATCGAATGAGAAGAAGATTAGAAGAAAATAGAGTTCAGCCATGAACTCTAAACCCTAAGGCAATAGGATGGGAAAAAGAAATAAGATTCGCTGAACTGAAGGAATATAATCATTTTCAAATTTTTAATCAGTGAGGAGAAGGATCAATAGATCGATGGATCATCATCACCTGATGTTAGCTTCTGTTTTGTCGTCCATCTTTAGTTCTCTGTTCCACACGGCGGCGACTCGGCGAGTAGCAATCATAGCAAGCAATCATGGGCCCGTATTTGTGGGCCGTAAGGCCTGACAACGAAGTGCCTGGAGGCCCAATCTAGCTGGACTGAAAAAAGGCCGTGTGCGTGTGCGGTCGAAAGAAAAAGGAATAAGTTCACCAGGTCTCTCAACTTAACAGCGAGATTTTCTGAGATCCTTGAACCACAAAACTAAAAATGTGTACAGCAAGATTTTTTTTGGTCGTTTAACCACAAAATTAGAAATGTATACCTCTAAACTCACTCAAACCGTTCACAGAAGATCCCATGACAGTATTTTTGCCCCAGATTTGCAGACGTGGCATCCTAGTCAACAAAAAAAAATTTAAAAATTACGTGAGACCCACATGTCAGCTACACATTTTTTTCTCCTCTTTTCTTCTTCTTCGCCTCTCTTTTTTCTCTTCTCTCTTCCCCAGCGGCAGGCGGCAATGGGCGAGCGCGGGATGCGGGCGGCGGGCGGAGAGCCAGCGGGCCTAGGAGGCTAGCAGCAAGCGAGCTCGACAGTGGTCGACGCGTGGTGAGCGGAGCAGCGGTGGGCTACGAGTGGAGCGGCCAACCCCCGCCGCCACCGCCGTCGCTCTCACCCGCCGCCAGCTGTCGACCCCTGCATGAGCGGCTTCACGACAACGGCTGTACTCCTCGTCACCGTTACGCTACACGGCGCCCGCAGGTGACCACCCTTATTCCCGCGCCCCGCCGGAGAGGGGAAGGGAGGCCGGGTGAAGGGGGGAAGATGAGGCCAACGGGAGAGGGGGAAAGAGACGGCGCCTCGCCGCCGCTTGCTGCGCCGTCCTCGCCCGCCGCTTGCCGCCGCTGTAGCCACGCTCGCCTGCTGACGCCGTCGCTCTGCTTGCTCCGGTCACGCGCAGATGCCGCCCCTCTGCCTGCTCCGGCTACACGCCGCCGCCCGCTGCCGCTCACCCTCTGCGGCCGCACTCGCCCATCGCCTGCCGCCGCCGACGCTTTGCAGCCACGCGCCGGTGCCGCTCAGTAAAACCGGCAAAAATACTGCTATAGGATCTTCTGTAAATGGTTTGAGTGAGTTTAGGGGTACCCATTTCTGATTTTGTGGTTAAGGGTCTAAAAAAATCACACTGTAAAGTTGAGAGACCTCCGGTGAACTTATTCCAAAGAAAAAAGGTCCAGCCCTCACCGCCGTCCGCAGCGATACACCACCGCGATCTCCTCGCCGCCGCCGCCGCCGCCGCCTCCCCTCCTCCTGGCTCCACGCAAGCGAGCTCCCTCCTGCCCCGACGTACCTACGCCGCAAATCACATTGGCCCCGCCGCCTGCGCTCCGGGACGCAGCGATGCCACGCCCCCGTCTCTCCACCATCTTCGTCGGCGCGGCCACCTCCACGGCGCTGGCCCCGGCCCCCGCGGCCTCGCCGTCGGCGCGCGCACCCCTGCCTCCTGCCTACGCCGTCTTCAAGCAGCGCCTGCTCTCGGGGGAGCTTTGCCCGGGCGACGCGCGCGACCTGTTCGACGAATTGCTCCGCCGCGGCGGCGACGGCGACGGCTCGGCCCCGGTCCCGGCGCGCGCCCTCAACGGGCTCCTCGCCGCGCTCGCCCGCGCCCCGCCTTCCGCCGCCTGCGGTGACGCCCCCGCCCTCGCCATTGAGCTCTTCAAGCGGATGGACCGACGGGCCTGCCCCCGCCACTCTGCTCCCACCATCCACATCTACAACATCCTCATCGACTGCTACCGCCGCGTGCACCGCCCCGACCTTGGGCTCGCCATCGTCGGCCGCTTGCTCAAGAACGGCCTGGGGCCGGATGATTTCTCGTACTCGCTCATCTACGGTTTCGTTAAGGATGGGGAGGTGGACAAAGCTCACTGCTTGTTCCTTGAGATGATGGAGCAGGGCGTATTGCCGAATATACTGATTTGTAACTCAATTATCAAAGAGCTTTGCAAGATGAAGGAAATGGACAAGGCCGAGAGCGTTGTGCAGAAGATGGTCGATTCGGGTATTTCACCGGACTTGTTTACTTACAGCTTGATTATCGATGGGCTGTGCAAGTCAAAGGCAATGGACAAGGCTGAGAGGGTTCTGGAGCAGATGGTTGAGGCTGGTACTCGACCTAACAGTATAACATACAATAGCTTAATCCATGGATATTCCATTTCGGGGATGTGGAACGAATCGGTTAGAGTGTTCAAACAAATGTCAAGTTGTGGTGTCATCCCGACTGTTGCTAATTGCAACTCATTCATTCACGCTCTCTTCAAACATGGTAGAACCAACGAAGCAAAATGTATTTTTGACTCAATGGTTCTGAAGGGCCCCAAACCTGATATTATCTCCTACTCTACGATGCTTCATGGGTATGCTACTGCTACTGACAGTTGTTTGGCTGATGTGCATAATATCTTCAATTTGATGCTAACTAAAGGTATTGCACCCAACAACCATGTTTTCAACATACTGATTAATGCATATGGTAGTCGTGGGATGATTGATAAGGCTATGCTTATATTAGAAGACATGCAGAACAAAGGAGTGACCCCTGGCATTGTCACATTTGTAACCGTGATATCTGCTCTTTGCAGAGTTGGCAGGTTGGATGATGCTCTGCACAAATTCAACCACATGGTTGATATTGGCGTACAACCGAGTAAGGCTGTTTACCACTGTCTGATTCAGGGTTGTTGTAACCATGGTGAGTTGGTGAAAGCCAAGGAATTGATTTCTGAAATGGTGAACAAGGATATTCCTCCTCCTGATATCAAGTATTTCAGTTCAATAATAAACAACCTGTGCAAAGAGGGAAGGGTAGCAGAAGGGAAAGATATCATGGACTTGATGGTACAAACGGGGCAAAGGCCTAATGTTGTTACTTTTAATTCATTGATGGAGGGATATTGCTTAGTTGGTAATATGGAGGAGGCATTTGCATTACTTGATGCTATGGCATCAATTGGCATTGAACCGAATTGTTACATATATGCTACACTTGTTGATGGCTATTGTAAAAATGGAAGGATTGATGATGCGTTGACTTTATTCAGAGATATGTTGCACAAGAGAGTCAAGCCGACAAGTGTTTTATATAGCATCATTCTCCATGGGTTATTTCAGGCCAGGAGGACAACTGCTGCAAAGAAAATGTTCCGTGAGATGATTGAAAGTGGAACAACAGTGAGCATTCACACATACGGTGTTGTGCTTGGGGGACTTTGTAGAAACAATTGCACCGATGAAGCAAATATGCTGTTGGAGAAATTATTTGCTATGAATGTAAAATTTGATATTATTACTTTCAATATTGTGATTAGTGCAATGTTCAAAGTTGGCAGAAGGCAAGAGGCTAAGGAATTGTTTGATGCAATCTCTACTTATGGGTTGGTGCCAAATATACAAACCTACAGCATGATGATAACAAATCTTATAAAAGAAGAGTCATACGAAGAGGCTGACAATCTCTTTATATCAGTGGAGAAGAGTGGCCATGCTTCTGACTCTCGTCTTCTTAATCATATCGTCAGGATGTTACTCAAGAAAGCTGAGGTTGCCAAGGCTAGTAATTATCTGTCTATAATTGGCGAGAATAACCTCACTCTTGAAGCTTCAACTATTTCTTTACTGGCTTCTCTCTTCTCAAGGGAAGGTAAATATCGGGAGCATATAAAATTGCTCCCTGCAAAGTATCAGTTTTTTGAGGGAGCCTGGCAAGATTAATACATTGTTGTATCTGAAATTGTTCCAACATGTTGCACTCTAGAGTTTCTTCTGCTCCCACGGGAAGGAAAATAACCTGTCCCCCAAAATTCTGGCATTGATTATTTTATTGTTGTTGTCAGTAATGTGTTGTTTGTGTTGAAATCGTGAGCTTGTCAATTGCTCTGCATACCTTTTATCTGTTGTTATTGAATGAGAAGCTAGACAGCGGAGTTCAAAATAAACTGTTGCATTTTTAATACGACAACTTCTGATGAAAAAGGTAGCACAGGTAGGTGTATGCATTGTGAAGATATTTGTGAAGATAGGAACTAACTTACCTTTATATTCTTATGTTTTAGTTGATGTTATTCTTGGGGATCTTCTGCTTATAAGCGACTACTTGATTACTTTTGCTTGAAGGATATTATCTTCATTTCAGCACAAAAGGTCCTTTGAAGACTGAATATTGTTTATTCTTCGACAAATTTCCAACGACACTTTATCAGTAGGAGGTTGTTGCATAATGGTCAGATCAGCTATAGTTTCGTTTGGACAATACTCGATCCTCAAATGTTCAACTGGCTGATCTGGTGATCGCCTTTATTTCAGACAGTTCAGAGCAGAGAAAGCCATTTCCTATGTTTCGTGGCTATCTTTCTGGACCCTGATTCAAAACAATTACTTTCTTCATAAGCATATCTTTGGCAGATACAATCCTAGCTAGCTAGTGAACTTCGTGATATGGATGGGCTTATTACTTTTGATACATTGAAGTCGTGTGGAAGCAGGATTTTTGAACACGCTGATAAAATTTTTCACTATCAGCAGACAAGATGAATGCCCATCAAGTTATACTTGCATAAAGGTGAGATGAGTAATGCTATCTTTTCATTCTTCTGATGAAAACTTGCTATGTTAAAATTTCAACTGCTTGGTTTCTATATTTATTTAACGAAGTATTAAACATACAAAATATATTGGCAATGTAGGGACTGCCATTTAAAGGAGGGGTAATCACTCGGTAAAAATTTAAAAACATTCTGCTAACAAGTTTTTATCATTGTTTGCATCTTGGTTGCCTCCTGCTCTGTGGTAAATGACCTAGTCTTCTCCTGTAACAGAAATGGAAAATTGAGTTGCTGCATGCGATGAGGTTCAGCGTTGTGTTTACGATTCACTCAGGGAAAGGCTGGAGGTAGCGAAGAGGGAGATTCGCCATTGAGTTGAAGATGGAAGTACTTTCCCATGATTGCGGTAGGTAGAAGAAATTATTTTGCAGGTAGTGTTGGTGCTTTTGATGTCTTATTTTTACATATCGTTCACATTTTTCTCCTTCTTAAATTCTCCTGAAACTTGTTAGAGCTGTGACATTCATCATCTACGTTTTCAGTTCAGGCAATGTTGCTTACTGCTTAGTTAAGGTATAAGAAATTATCGAAGCCAACTTCTATGGAGTGTGGACAGTTTCATCGTTATTTTAGAAAAACCAACTAATAGTTTCATCATGGTTTGGATATTGTGCATGTAGGTTTAGATGCAAGAAACATAAGTACTGCAGACCTGAAAATCGAAGCGCTGACAACATAGCTGCAATAATAATTTCTCTAACTGGCTTGGGTTTGAGGTCTGAATTAATCAGCTGGTTTTGGTCACAAAATGTGACATGAATATTTCTGAACGTTGGTCAACTTACAATTACATCTGTCCAAGGCTCACATTCTGTTCTCTCTTTCAGAATTGCACTTGTGACCATATAAATCTGCATGGATAGGGATCACTACCTGTATATGATTCTCTTTCCCTTTTTGTACTGAAATTTTCCAGGGATGATTAACTGATGTTGCTGTAACTGAAGCAAGACCTCAATAGTTCTTCCATGGACTATTTCCAGGCCACTCCTCCAAGCAGCCACCATGCAGCTGACAGCAAAATCTGGCCTATTCTTCGATTCTTCAATGAATCATCCATCTTGTTCACATATATTCTTGTTGAACAAACCTGAACAGGTATCACTCTTTTCCTACCTTTGACCTGAACACAAAGGCACGTAGGTTCGAGGACTCTTTTTGCTAGTAAAATTAACAAAGGCCTGGTTTAGTTTCCAACTTTTTCTTCAAACTTCCAATTTTTCCATCACATCAAAACTTTCCTACACACATAAACTTCCAACTTTTCCATCACATCGTTCCAATTTTAATCAAACTTCCAAATTTAACGTGAACTAAACACACCCAAAGTGGAGTACTACTCAGACAGCTGCCGCTCTGCTAGTACTCTAGCTACTAATTTTTAGTTATTTTTAACTTGACGTTTTTAATAACCTTTGGCAATAAATCAAAACAATATTTTGAAATCATTTTTGGTTATAAATTTAATGATATATATTTAGAAAATAAACCCATATGATAATTCTAAGCATAACTTTAGTGAAGTTGGCTGCACAAATTTCAGGGTGTAAACTAAAAACAGACAGAGATATAGTTCTTTCATCCTAAACTGTTGCTATTTTATTGGGGATTAAAATTCATCGGTCCAAATTCCAAATTAGAACCCGTGTCCATGTTGGGGACCAAAAGCATGCTGCATGCAGTCAATCACAAACATGCGAATTCTTGGTCCGTACAAAGGTAGTAGAACTTAAACACGCACGAGCAGACTTTAAACACGCACGAGCAGACTTTAAAATCAACACACTGCTGAGACGAATTCAAAGTTCAAACAGTAGCCAGCCTGCTATCTACCTATATATACGCGGCTACCTCCTCGCCATGAAGCTGACACCTCTCTTGCTGCTCTCTTTAGCTAAAGTGTTCTCCATTTTCTGTCTCCCGTTTACTCGACAGCATGACGATGGCGGTAGTGGCGGCGACGGCGAAGCTTTTGCTGCTTCTGGCGGTGTTGTTGCAGTTCTCCGGCGTGCTCACGGCGGCGAGGACGCTGCCGGGGGAGGAGTGGCTGCTGCCGGAGGGCGGCGGCGTCGTACGGGCGGTGGTGGAGATGCTCGTCGGCTCCAAGTCCGGCGGAGGCGGCGGTGGCACCCACTGCTGCTAGCTTAGCTCTAGCTCCTCTCAGTTTCCAAGAGCTATAAAAATTTATTTATTTATTTGGATGCACGAAATGTGCAGCAAAGCTCATCTGACGAATTAGGGCGGATGATGGCATGCATCACTGTAAATATATACTCCCTCCGTCCCAAAATATAGCAGTTTTTAAAAATGCTTACATTTTAGGACGAAGGTAGTATTCAATTAGTTTAATATAATTCCTTAATCGATCAGGATATATGTGTATACTAGAGGCATTTGGTAATTCTTTTTGGGTAAAAATTATTAAGCTCGATCTATGTGTGCATCTGTACATAGTATGTATTCGCAGGAAAAAGTCCAGCTCAGATTACTTTTGCTTTTTCTTCCTAAAAGGAAAAATGTACAGCTCAGATAAGAAGGAAACATTTTGTTTTTTCTTTGTAAACGGAAAAATCTCAGGAGAAACTTATTATCGGCGTTAATAAGAAGAAAACAGAGCCCAGAACAAACCATAGTGCTTGGACAACAGCGCTGTGTATTTTGACCGCTTTAATTATTTTTTTTATAGATAATGATTTCCACTAAAAATCAATTATACTTAATAACACGTAAAAATCAAACTCCCTCCGTCCCTCTACAAGTTTACTTTTAGGAGTGAGGGAAAAAAGTAAGAGGAAGACAAAATTACCTAAACACCCTTATTAAGCGAGATGGTATGTAGCGAGAGAGAAAGCTAATTCGCGACCAGTTGCGTGCGCCCCCTCTCCCGCGCGACTGGATGCGTGTTGCGCGTGGAGGGGCGGCGGCGGACGACGCGTGATTTTTTTTTGGAGCGGTTTCCTTTTCTTTTCTGTTTTTCTTTCCGTATGTAGTTTGCGATTTTCTTTTTTTTTTCTGTTTTTTCATTCCGTAGTTTACGGTTTCCCTTTTTTTTTTTGCTTTTCTGTTTTTTCTTTCCGTATCATTATTAGTTTTTTTCTTTTTTTAATACGTTATACATGTATAAATACAAATTTTGTATAAACGTATATAAATTTTGCATACGCGTATGTAAAGTTTGCATACGCGTATACAAACTTTGTGTAAGTGTATTTTTTGAGTTTTATACCTATGTACATAAACTTGGTATACATGTATATAAAGTTTGTATACATATATTTTTTTTATTTTTTATACATACGCATACAAACTTTATATACGTATGTATATTTTTTTTATATTTTGTATACAATACAATGTATATATATATATAATTATATATATTATATCCTATATATACATACGTATAAACTTTGTATACATAAATACAAAGTTTATACGTATGTGCATATAGTATACACATAATATGTATATATATATAGTACTCCTATATAGGAGTAGAGACTAGAGGGGAGCTGCTGATCACGGGCGTGCGCGGCCGCGCGACCAGTTGCGAATCAGCGCCCCCTGTAGCGAGAGCATAGTTAAGAATAAGATGGAGATAAATTTAAATGATATTGATTGATATGATAATTAGTATGATAGGATTGCACTTATTTTAAAAAAAAATTAGAATTACACTTATAGTGAGACTTAGCGGGCAGTATACTCTTAAGATGAAATAAAAGCTGCAATTAGTGCGCTGACAGCATCACGCGCGTTCATCATCCTAGTCATCAAACTCATCAGAATATTGCAACATTTCAGGAGTTTCGATTTATTTTTTTTCCAAAGACCCAACATGTCTTTGAATTTATTTCAGGATTCCTTTTTGCATTGTCGTTGCCTTGCTTGTATCGTCCTATCTACGGTACATTCAACACGCGCCGGTGCGCCTTTTAGTTTCAGAATTCCACCATGTTTGGCAGGCATGATTCAAGTGCGTGATAGCTGAATAATTTAAGACGAATCGTTAGCCTCGTCAAATTTCTTTCAGCGAGATTTTCGGGTCCGCCTTGTCAGTTCTCACACGTTCTGGTCTAATTTGGTCTGAAGTCTGAACCCCTGAGAGTCAGAGACGCTCCTGCTCTTTTTCCCAAAGCTCAGCCTCGTCAGGCATAGCTGATAGCTGCCATGAGGTGGGTGAATAATCTGATTTTATCTTCAAAGGTTTAGTTGTTCCTCTCCTTCAGGTCATCCATCTAATTATTGTTGTTATTTTTTTAAAATCTAATTATAGTTAGTAGATGCAAAATTTACACTTTTACAGCATTTCAGTGTCCTCTCTCCTCTTCTTGATGTAGCAGAGACATCCTTGCTGGCTTGTTGCGCACCGGTAAGCGCCAATCCCGCTACCCATATAAATATCATCTTTATAGTTAATTTCCTACCTAGTATAAAACTTGAAAGAAAAAACTTTTCTTTAAGGAATAAAGAAAGAGAGAAACTAAAATTTCGATAAGCGAAAAAAAAAACTCCACTTGTCCATTTCACTTGCATCCCTAATTAACCGGTGTCACCAATCATCAAACCAGGGACTAACAGCTTATTTATAAGATTTTCCTTTGCGGGGAAGCTTAGTTATAAGTTTAGTTTAGGAGACTAATAATTGCCTACAAGTTTGGTGCCAGTTACCGATACAAAATTAAAGTCGCGTTCAGAGAAGGCAAAGTTTGATTTGATGCCACACTAGTCGATCAGGCAGTAGGATCTTTTGACTAGTGAAGGGCCTGGAATGGGTGCTAGTTTGCTCACTTGGGCCAAAATATAAGAGTTTTCCTGGGCCGAAACGGACTACTACTCTTCAACTATGTCAATCAAATTTCAAAATATGAAATCCTTAACAAGTAAAAAACTTCTATTTAATATGTGAAAATGGTATTAGTTAATCTCTATGAAAATAACTTAAATATTTATTTTTGGAAATATTTTTCATGAATGAATATATATAATTAGAAAATAGTAGATACAGATCGATGCCAGAAATTTTCAAGTATAGAAATAACCAATATACGGTACATAATAATATAATATTTAATTTGCAAAATATTATGCTACTTATTTTTTTCTCTTCCGAAAGCACAGGATTATGACCTCCAAAATTTTTGGTTTCATTAATTAATTTGTGCGACACAGTGCTTAATGTTGATCCCTGATAATGACACATCATATGCCAGGGTGACAGCAATTGATGACTACTTCGATTAATTCTTTCTTTCCATGGACCATGACATGCTGAACATGACAGTGCCCTTTTCCTTTGACCTGAACACCGAGGCACGTAAGTTCGACTACTCTTCGACCGTAAAATTAACAAAATAAAAAATAAAAAATAAAAAATAAAAACCGTCGCCCAAAATATTACGGCGTCAAGTAAAACCGAGTCAATATCACTACTCAACTATTATATTGAAGACCGGGCATAATTCATCGGTCCAAATCCAAATTTAAACCCGTGTGGGAGGAAAATTTTTTTTAGCATGCAGTCAATCTCAACGTACGAATTCTTGGTCAGCATCAAGAGAAACGAATTGAACAGAATCCTGGAATGAACTGCTTAATCAAAACCTAGCACGTAATTAATTAAGAGTAAAGTGTACGAACGGTCCTTAAACTTGTAGGGGTGTGTCATTTAGGTCCCTAAACTTTCAAAATGCATATCCAAGTCCCAGAACTTGTCATAGTGTGTCATCTAGATCCCAAATCGCCACAACCACTTCAGGATCCTACGCGGTGTTGATGTAGCATGCCACACGGGCATGATGTGGCATTATTTTAACTGACAAATAGGACACATTTAATTTTTTTCTTTTTTCTTTTTTCTTCTCCTTTCCCTCCTTTATTCTCCTTTCTTTGTGACCTGAGTATAAGAAAGGAAAAAAGAAGAATAAGAAGAAAACGGAAAAGAAAAAGAAAAAGAAAAAAAAGAAAATGACAAGCATGCCATATCAGCGTCACGTAGGATCCTAGAGGGGATGTGTCGATTTGGGACCTAACTTTGACAAGTTCTGGGATCTGGATATACATTTTGAGAGTTTAGGGATTTATATGACACAACCCTATAAGATTAAGAACCGCCAATACACTTTACTCATTAATTAAACTGAGTTTATTTGCTGCATAATACTACCTCCATATTTTAATGTATGACGCCGTTGACTTTTTGTCCAACGTTTGACCATTCGTCTTATTTAAAAAATTAATGTAATTATTATTTATTTTATTGTGATTTGATTCATTATCAAATGTTCTTTAAGCATGACATAAATATTTTCATATTTGCATAAAAAATTTGAATAAAACGAACGGTCAAACGTTGGTTAAAAAGTCAACGGCGTGATACATTAAAATACGGAGGGAGTAATAATATACTCTCTTCTTCCCTAAATGTTTGACGCCGTTGACTTTTTTAAGCACGTTTGACCATTCGTCTTATTTAAAAACTTTTGTAAAATATGTAAAACTATATGTATACATAAAAATATATTTAACAATAAATCAAATGATAGAAAAAGAATTAATAATTACTTAAATTTTTGAATAAGACGATCGGTCAAACATTTCTAGAAAATGTCAATGCGTAAAATATTTTGGGATAGAGGGAGTAATAATTAAAGACGTACGCATTTTCTGACTTCAAAACATTGCCTCCATTGCAGAAGAGACTCTGACAGCTTCAAACTAAGCTCAAACCGCGGCCGGCCGGCTATAAATACGTAGCTAGCTACTTCGTCTCGCCATGCAATCGATTAATTAAGCTAATAAAATCTCACTTAGCTTAATTTTAGCTTAGCTAGAGAAAGCCTTTCACCTCGATCGATCTGTCTCCCCGTTTGCGCGACACAGCAATTAACGGCGATGGCGGCGGCTGCGGCGACGGCGGCGACGGTGACGAAGCTTGTGCTGGTGGTGGTGCTGCTGATGCATGTCTCCGGCGTGCTGGCGGCGGCGAAGAGGACGCTGCCGGGGGAGGAGTGGCTGACGCCGGAGGCCGGCGGCGTCGTACGGACGGTGGTGGAGATGCTCGTCGGCTCCAAGTCCAACGGAAATGATAACGGCCATTGCTGCTAGCTCCGTTCCAAGATGGACCATGGTTTTGCACGAACTGTGTGCTAACTATGGTCGAACTGACGAATTAGCAGATGATGCATGCTACTAGCAGCTTGATACTTCTGTATATAGATAGTTGAGAACTTGTGATGTCTATATATGGATTTGTTACTTAATTCTCAATTCCATTTTGTTACGAGGGATGAAATGACTTTCCCATGATATGTTACGGGAGATATGCATGGGGTCTTACAGCTAGCACTACAAGATATGGACTAGCCGATGTAGGTTAATTAGGGTCTCACTCCCCTCTTAACAAATTTTGATATAAAAGTTCGCATATCCGGTGTTTTCTTTATATATTATTGTACCATTATTTATTAAGGATTTGCTGATTTCTTTTTTGCGGTACTACAAATTAAGCTCTCTATGTGCATGTGTATATATGCGAAATTCGCAGAAAATGTTATTTTCAGCCATATTAATTAGGAACGCACAATTTTGGGATCATACAATTTAATTATCAAATGCTTTATAAAAAGGAAGTGTGTCCTGCATGGTGTGCGTTCCAAACAAACCTCAATACATCAGTCTGAGTTTGATCGGTTGCATAGTACCAGATAGTTTTGCAATTAATGAGCGTGTTATGGTATAATTAAGATCCCAGTTTCAGCTGTACAATTTTAGTAGAATGTACAAGCCCAAGCAGCTGTAGAAATCATCATCAACCTTTAAAAAAAAAAAAATCCACGAACCGTATAGAATCATATTTCTTCTCCACAAAATGGGCTTAAAACCAAATTTGTTATAGTATAGCTCACGCATATCATTGACTCAAAATTTAAGCTTTTATCTTTACCTTTTTTTTTAAAAAAAAAACTCAACCTGTTTACAGAGTGTGGTTCCTATCTGTACTGGCTCGGTTGATAACTTAATGATTTTTTTTTAAAAAAGGTAAATTTTAAAAATAAATCCTCTGAAAAATTATTCAGTTCTAAACCTTTTTAGCCACGGCATTTTAATTGGTATGACCGATAAAAAAAAATCATAGCATGGCAAGAACGGTGCACTAAGAAAGATCCAAAGGTCCCTTCTGGCTATGGTAGGTAGTCGGCCAAGATCGAGCCTCACTCCTCTTAATAAACCCCCTTCATGTTTAGATTTTTTCTGTATAGTACGCATTGAACGCTTTGTTTCACTGATTCACTCTCCGTTAATTGGACATGATTCATGCACGATTCTTTAAGAGTAACAACAAATTAAGAAGAATTATATTCATCGATCCTGCGGGACTTTTCAATTAGTTCATCCTGATCTGCCTACATATACATATCTTCGTTTAAACTTCTCAAAGCGAGAGATTAATTTACTAATTAATTCAGTCAGTTTTTCCACGCACGCGTTTGTTGGCGTGTGTCTGAAACTCCAAATCATCTCTGCCTGCCGAGTTAGGTGTAGCTAACTACTGTCTTCAGAGTTTGAATGGTTCATGGCATGCACTTCCTGCATAATCCTGCTT
The DNA here is from genome assembly GCF_000147395.1 of Oryza glaberrima. Classification (NCBI taxonomy): domain Eukaryota; kingdom Viridiplantae; phylum Streptophyta; class Magnoliopsida; order Poales; family Poaceae; genus Oryza; species Oryza glaberrima. The sequence continues at coordinate 13,897,191 of NC_068329.1, forward strand.
GTGCATCAAGTAGGCTAATTAGCTAAGTAAAGCGTCAGTGCGTCACTGTAGGAAAGGTCACAGAACTTGTAATTAAGGTCCAGTATTACGAAATAAATGGATGCAAGCTTTTGAATTCTACGGCGTCTAGCTAGCTCTGATGAATTGATTCTGGTCAAGCCAAAGAATATGAATATTTGTTCAACAAGAAATAGTGCAAGTCAAGTACACATATTTATTTGTTGTGTATGCACTCACATCGATAGCCAGCAAGAAATTGGTAGAACCAATTAACCTCTGTAAATCAACAAGATTAATGAGAAATTAGTATATATAACCAACGGCTAGTTTGATTTTTTAGGAGTTTTCTTGATCAAAATTAAGGGTTTGTTTTTTTTATGGGTCTCTTAATATATATTTTTCTTATTATGGTCAAAATAGAGGGTTGTCATTGGTCTACATGGACACTGTCTGACTCCACTGCGTCACTGCGTGCGGTCAGAATCTGAAATCATCAATGTATTTTTTTTAAAAAAATATATTCTACAGATACATATTTTAAAAATATATAATTTCAAAAAAGTAGTGGCACATGTAAATCAGGGAACGATATCCAGACTATTCATGTCATCCGTCCTTTATAAATATACGATGCTATTGATTTTTAAGACATGACGACTCAATGAATTCTAAAATGTAATATACATTTTATTTTTTTACTAAATCAAAATTCTAATTTGATGAATATATAATTCGTCGGTCCAAATCAGCATGCAGTCAATCTCAACGTACGAATTCTTGGTCAGCATCAAGAGAGAAACGAATTGAACAGAATCCAGGAATGAACTGCTTAATCAAAACCTAGCACGTAATTAATTAAACTGAGTTTATTTGCTGCATAATATAATAATTAAATTTAAACACGTACGCATTTGCTGACTTCAAAACATTGTCTCCATTGCAGAAGACTCTGACAGCTTCAAACTAAGCTCAAACCGCGGCCGGCCGGCTATATAATACGTAGCTAGCTCTGCTTCGTCTCGCCATGCAATTGATTAAGCTAATTAACATATCTCTTAGCGCTTAATCTTAGCTTAGCTAGCCACTCTCATCTCGATCTGTCTCCCCGTTTGCGCGACACAGCAATTAACGGCGATGGCGGCGACGACGACGGTGACGAAGCTTGTGCTGGGGGTGGTGGTGCTGATGCATGTCTCCGGCGTGCTGGCGGCGGCGGCGAGGACGCTGCCGGGGGAGGAGTGGCTGCCGGAGGCCGGCGGCGTCGTACGGACGGTGGTGGAGATGCTCGTCGGCTCCAAGTCCGGCGGAGATGGCAGCGGCACCTGCTGCTAGCTATATCTAGTTTAATTAGGGGCAGATTCACGAGGAAATAGTAGTAGTCTGAATATATATATCCTCCGTACGCATATATGTTATCAAAAAAAAAATTTAGCAAGGCTTCGTAAGAGCTTCCATGATTCTATTACCAGTAATGAAGGCTCGAGCATCCGCCGTCTTCTTGCTAGATAAGGTTACTAGCTAGTTAGCTCCATTCCGAGATATGGATGATCATGGATGCACGAACTGTGCAACTATATATGTTGAGACTTTGTGATATATGGATTTGTTAATTCTTTTCCAGTAAAAAAGCTCGAGCGATATATGTATCACTGCAATTAATTATTATGCATTTGTTAATTCTTTTTCAGTATAAAGCGCTCTGCGTTCAAGCATGTGTAATGCGAAATTCGCAGAAAATGTGTCCTTGTTGGCCTTATTAATTAGGAACATACAATTTTCACAATGATATATATATACAATTTAATTATCAAATGTTTTAGAAATAAAGTATCCTGGCATGCGTTTCCAAACAGACATCAGTTTGAGTTGCATAGCACCAGATAGTTTTGCAATTTACGAGTGTCATGTTGTACAAGAGACCAAGCAGTTGTACAAATCAATATTGTCAACCTTTCATAAAAAAAAAAAATCCAAGAACCATATATAATCGAATCATAGTGCCTCCCCACAAAATGGGTTTAAAACAAAATTTGTTATCGTAGCTCACGTATATACAGTCCATTGACTCAAAATTTAAACTTTATTTTATCTTTTCTTACAAAAACTCAACCTATTTACCACTCTGGTTCCTTGATCTTGGCTCAATAAAGCTGATAACTTAACGGTTACCTTTGATTTTTTATATTTCTTAAAAATTTTAAAATAAATCCTAGAAAAACATTATTTAGTTTTAAACCTTTCTAGCCATGCCAATCGATAAAAGATCATAGTGCAGCAAGAATGGCCAATCGGTTTATATATTTTAATAATAAGATTTTTAGATGGTTTATTTTTAATATTTCAAATTAAAAATGCTAAAAAACAATATGCACTAAGATCAAAAAGGAGCAACTTGCAACATCGCCTTCACCGTCTTCGTCATTGAACACGTCGCCGTCGTACGTTGAAGTGCAGTGTGCAGATATGCAAAGCAGGATTCTCTCTAGCCACCTGTGTATATATGCTATTTTTGCCATAGAGAGTTTTTTAAGTTTGGGTATGTGTTTCTTGGTTGCCTGAGATAGCTAATTTCGAGTTAGCTATACCTCTGGTCCAAATTAAAATAGATAAGAGATCGAAATGCTTATATTTTGAACAAAAGTACTCATTCTGTATCAAATTATTTATTGTAAGTTTGTCCAAGTCAAATATGTATGTATATATGTGAACATAGTTATATTTTCTAAAAAAAATCTTTAAGTTTAATTTGTTTGTGGAGTCTTTGGAATTGTTGTTGGTATCGTGCTAGCCAGCTACGTACTCAATTGTACGCATTGAATGCTTAATTTGATTCAGTCTCTGTTGGGCATGATTCATGGTTCTTCGAGTGTGGCAGAACAATTGAGAAGAATTAGTCGATCCTGCGGGAATTTTCAAGTTCATCCTGATGACCTATAGCTTTTGTTAAATTTCTCAAAGCGAGAGATGAGATTAATTTATTAATTAATTCGGTCAGTTTTCCATGCACGCGCGCGTTTCTTGGTGTGTGACTGAAACTCCAAATCATCTCTTACAGACAGTCTTCAGAGTTTGAATAGTCCGTGGCACACTTCCTGCAAATCCTGCTTGTGCATCAAGTAAGCGCGTCTCTCTGTGTGTGTTAGCACTTACTAATATCCCATTTAACGTAACGAGAGTACGCTTTTCAAACTACTAATCATAAATAAAATACTACCTCCGTCCTAAATAATTAGGATTTGATTCATTCTTGGAAAAAAAAATAGACACTACCATATAATTGATTTTTTCATGCGGTTAAAATCGATTTTCGCAGACTGGTGGGTGGCCCATCTACACCCAGGTGTTTGCGAAAATTATATTTTTGTATGCGGGTAGAGCAACCATCATGAAGGCGCTTAAGCCTCCGATTGCAAAAAGAAAAAAATGCTAAAATTATTTTTTCTAAAGCCCCAAAACTCTAGCTAGATTCACCCAGCCAGATTCACTGCCTACTATTACTGCTGGATCCACCCAGCCGAGCCCGCGGTAGATTCGCCGCCTCCCATCGCCGTGGTCGCCCACCGCCCCACCCACCCCACGCCACTAGTAGATCCCACGCTCGACGGTTGCTCAAGAGAGAGGGAGAGGTAGAGACTGGATAGAGGCCAAGAGTGGGAGGGAAGTGAGGAGAGTGGGGAGTGGGAGGGTTGGATAGGGAGTGGGCTGGAGAAGAGAGGAATGGACTTATGGGAAGAAAGGGAGGAGGGGAGAAAGAAGAGTGGGATATTTTTCGCATGCATGCGGACCTCTTAAAATATCCACATGCGAAAATAGGTTTATTTTTTTATACAGGCTTGTTAACACACCCGTATATAAAATTTGATTTTTGCAAGCGGTCATCGGATCGTCCTTGGGGGAGTGATTTTTATATATGGGATAGTTATGATCCGTCTATAATATAAAGGGGTCTCGTTGGTAAAATCAATTTTATAATAGTGACAGAGGTCAAATCACATTCTAGAGAGCAACACACATTTTGTAACAAAGAAAGTATAAAAGTTTGTTTTTTTTAAAAAAAATAGTTTTAAGTTTGTATTTTTTAAAAATATAGTTTTTAAGTTTGCAACGGTTAATACTTAATTAATCATATACTACTAATAATTCATCTCGTTTCACGTGACACGATCAGCTCACCAGCCGCAGCTGAATCGAACGCAGCTACTACTAGTATCGTCAGTGCGTCCTTGTAGATACTGTCACAGAACTCGCATGGCCACCAGTGCAACGAAATATATGGATGCTGGCTTTTGAATTCTACTGCGGCTAGCCTAGCTAGCTCAGACGAATTTATCCTGGTCAAGTCAAAGAATATGAATATGAATATTTGTTCAACAAAAAATGTAAGTCAAGTGCACACATATCTCTGTTGTACGCACTGACATTTATGACCAACAAGAAATTAGTATAACTAACTTCTGTAAAACCAATCATATAAAAAGAACTTATGTAAATCAATGAGATTAATGAGAAATTAATTAATATAACCAATGGGTAATGGCTAGTTTGTTTTTTTCTTTGGCCGGGGTGCGCGTGTTAGGGGGGGGGGGGGGGGGGATCTCTGGTCAAAATTGAGGGCAGTTGTAGGTCTAAGTGCATTGTGCCACGGCGTGTGGTTAAACCTGAAAATCTAGAGTCACTAATATATATACAATTTTTTTGATTTAATAAGTTAAAATGCTATTAGTTAATCTATAAAAATACTTTAAACATTTGCACTTTAAGTATATTTTATTTAATATATAACTATTTTTTAAAAAAGTAGTGGTACATGTACATATCAGAAATGGATATCCAGAATTTTCCAGCACTAGGTTTTTAAGTATAATATTATCATGTAATTTATTTTAGTTCTATCATAATTAAGCCAAAGCACTCTAAATTTATGAACTTTATAGAAAAAAATAATTAGCATATAGAATAGGAAATAAATACACGATTTTGAGAAACTAATTTAATTTAATGTTTTGGATGTTATGCATTTTTATAAACTTGATTAAAGTTAGAGAAGTTTTATTTAGGAAAAAACTAAAACACTTACATTTTAGAATGGAGTATGTGATAATTTTTAAGAATTTTGTGAATTTATTTTTTAAAGAAAATCGAAAGTCTCTTTAGCCTTGAAAAGAGGTGCCATGCATGTCATCCAAAATCAATTTGACCCTGGTTAAAGGACAAAAGGTAAACGGTTTGGATAGGTATTGACTGAGCAATATCCGGTTTTCATGCTTAGGATGGATTTTACACATTTAGTAAAGTTTAGTATTTTAAAATGAAACCCTAAAAAGATTGCAAAATGATTTTTCATTCTAAAATTAACGGCGCGTATGAGTCAGACAACACCGGCCAGCTAATTCCCGATAGCTACTGCTTTCTTCATTTTTTTTAAAATTTTCGTGGTGACCAAGTATAACTTTGACCAATATATATTTTTATTTTTGCGGCGATTGAGATACAATAATAACATTATGATATTACAATAGCATTATCTCTAATAAAAATCTAATGATACAAAATACATAAATCTAAATATATTGGCGATCAAACTTCAGGGCCCCAAGAATTTTACGGCGTCAAGTGAAAAACAACGAGTCAATACTATCACTAGTTCATTGAAGATCGGAAATTCATCGGTCCAAAAACCGAAATTAAAACTCTCGTCTGGGGAGAATTTCCTTTCAGCAGTCAATCTTCTTGGTCAGCATCATATGAAATCGAATTGAACTGATTGAATCGATCAGGAACTGCTTAATATAAACACCATATATACTACATATATACCCATAGCACGTAATTAATTAATTAATTAACTGCGTTTAATTTAATTTGCTTAGCAAAGTTATAGCATAGACACACGCACTTGCTGACTTCAAATTACACACACTGACACTGACTCTCCCGCGCGCCGTTGCACAAGACGGAGACGGCTTCAAACTTCAAAATTAACGCGGCTTCCCGGGCTATATATATACTACCTCTCCCCATGCAATTAGCACACACATCTTTTCCCTGTCTCTCCATCTGTCCGACAAGAACACGGCGGCGACGATGGCGGTGACGGCGGCGACGGCGAAGCTTGTGCTGTTGGTGGTGGTGCTGATGCATGCCTCCGGCGTGCTGGCGGCGGCGGCGAGGAGTCTGAGCGGGGAGGAGTGGCTGACGGATGGCGGTGGCGTTGTCGTCCGGGAGGTGGTGGAGATGCTCGTCGGCTCCAAGTCCGGCGGAAATGGAAGAGGCACCTGCTGCTAGCTAGCTCCTCTAGCTAGAGCTAGCTTATACCATCCGTTCCGAAATATAACAATATCTAGGCATTCAAGATTTATTTTAAAATATAACTTTTTCACCAATATTTCCTTCTCAACGAAACACAACTCTTCACCATTCAATTTTTTTTACCTATTGATGTCTAGCCGAGATTGATTGATTGATTCTAGTTGATTGTGACCTGAAAAGTTATGGCGCCAAGCATGTTACATCATATGTGATCCGAAAAATTATGGGACAAATGGTGCAACATGCTTGGCAGGAATGTGTTGTATACTAGTTGATTGTGATTGTCAATGTGAAAATGTACTCCTATTTGATTAGTTCTGTCTTGTATATATAATCAATATATTAACATGCTAGTATGCATTAATGGGGCATATTCATTCGCTATTTCCTTTTGAGTGCATGCATGTTTACTTCTTAATTAATCGAAGAAAAAAGTTCTAAGCCCTGTTAATTCTTTTCAAAAGTTAAAAATGTAATACATCTATCTTAAATTATAAGAGATCCTATGTCGAGCATCACATAGGCTGTGTTCGCAAGTTTTGGTTCCCAACCTTCACTTTAGCATCTCATACACACACTTCCTGAACGACTAAATTAGCGTTGTGTTTTTTTTAAAAAAAAAAGTTTCTACAAGAAATCTATAAGAAAATAGCTGTAAAAATCATATTAATACATTTTTTTCAAATTTTTTAGTTACTACTTAATTAATTATGCAATAGTGAGCTACCTTGTTTTAAGTATGAAGAGGAGAAGTTTCCAATTCCAGGAAACAAACGCAATCTTATACTCATTCCATTTCAGGTTATTTTCTGTTTTGCGTTTGTCCTAAGTCAAAGATGACCATCTTTGATATATCATTAGTTGTTACAAATCCATATAGTTCAACGACATGTGAACTATATATTAATATATGAAAGTATTTCTCACGGTGAATCTAAAAATATAAATTTTAATATGTTAAACTATATGAGTTTATAGATTTTGATAGCTAAAAGATTAAAATATTTTCCAATATTAGGATAAATTTAATTAGAATGACAAGTAATTTGAAATGAATGGTAAACTATAGTCACAGGTGGATCCAAGGCCAGGCCACCTCGGGCAAGCTGGGGCTCGCTAGCAATATATCACCATACTTGTTCAATAATGTTTAAAATCATTTGTCCATGTGTTTGTCTAGGCTCGAAGAAATTTCTAGATTCATCACTAGTATAAACAAAGCTGATAATGCGCAACAATGTTTTATTTCATTCGAACAAACAACAGTTGTCTTTTAAAATAATTCTTTGTATTTATGCACTCAACAATGAGAGTTTGAAAATAATTATAACTATTTAAATGACATATAAGAAATGAGATAGACATCTCCTTAAGGGATAAAAAACTACCTCCAAGGTAGTTACATACAAGAAAATGGTTAATGTATTCACTAGCTCACAGCCCAGTTCAAAACAGATTATTCATTGGTGATTTTGTTTTCGCGGATGCGATTATTCATTGGTGATGGTTACTAACTTAATTAGAGAGATGAATTAAAAATGTTAAACAAAAACTTAGAAAAATAGCTCCAATCAAGTAGTCACTTCATTGAACGCCAGGTTTTAGACTCTGTTGGCCATGATTCAAGTGTAATGAACACGAATTCATCAATGCTGGCTGGACATTTAAGTTCGTACTGATGTCCTAGTTTGTTAATTTTCTCAGTGAGAGATTTAAGTTCCTCTTTTTTTTCTTCAGATTATTCGCCGGATTATTGAAACAGATTATTTACTCCATCCTAGGAAAATAGGTTTTTATATATTTTGTTACAATATTGCTTAAACCACTTATTTTTAAGATGTTTGGTCAGTTTATTTTCTAAAATATTTAATCCATCACTTAAATCGAGTACATGATCCACGATTCCACGGCACTAATTCGTTCAATTAATAATCTGGGATCGGTCTTTCCCATGTACGTGGGTTATTTTGGTTTGAAACTCTGAATCATCAAGCTAGACTGATTGAACGGTAGCTTGCTGCTTGTGCATCAAGTAGCTAGGGTTATTTAGTGTCAGTGTGTCACTGTATGAAATGTCACGGAAGTTGCTCGAGGGTAACGAAATAAATGGATGCATGCAACAGCTTTTGAATTCTACTGCAGCTACGTTCTGGTCAAGCCAAAGAAATATGAATATTTGTTCAAAAGAAATATAAAGTCAAGTGCACACATATGACATATCTCTGTTCTACGCACTGACATTTTAATCTATGACCAGCAAGAAATCAACTGGATTAATCGATAAACAATTTAGTTGACATTTTGTCATTGTCTCCTTACAACCTTCATTTGGAATTAGCTGATCGCACTTGCAAGAAAAAGTACTCTTGTGAAGCACGAAAATTTAGTTAATTTATGTTGCACACTGAAAGTTCAAGAGAGACCAGAGTTCATAAAGTAGAATGGAGAATGGATCAAGAGCTTAGCCGGGTCAATCATAACAAATTTGATCTTAATTAATTAGCTAGTCTGGTCCAACTAATGGACGAATAGCATGAAGAGCAAATAAGGAACAACGACGTCAGCTATGCATAAAGGTGAAATATGACTCGTAATTAATCGACTGCACGCGTACGCTAATCACCAAGAACATGCACAAAGTGACCTCAAACAAAAATGCATAGGACGACTATTAAGTAGGCCTTTTGCACCGTTCAAATCAGAAACCGAAATTTAACTCCAAGAAAAAGAAAATGGTTTAATCTACATTGGATCAATTAAACCATTGACTATTTTTTTTCTCATTTTAACTCCAAACTATTCAAAATGGTTTAATCTACATGTTAATAACATTTTACTTTTTCCCTCTTAGTATTTTAAGCTAAAACTTTTAGAACCATAGATGACACCATTATCAAGTTCAAAATTATTCTCAATTTTTTTTTATGACCGTTCGCTTGAACTTGAAAACCTTGATGTTTAAATTAGTCTTAGGTGCTTCCAACCATGTAAACTATGATAATAAGTCCAAAATAATTATTGAGAAGTAAGCTGTAATGCATTTAACATTCTGCCAAAATTAGAGTGTAAACTAGAGCTTATATAGAGAGAGGAAAAAAAAGAAAATAACGTCAAGGAGTCAAGTGAATCGTTTTGAATAGTTCACGATGGAGAATAAGTATAAAAATAGTTTGAGGTTTTTTTTTTTTTTGGGGGGGGGTTGTTAAAATGGACCTTTTTCAAAAGAAAAATTCAGGTGAATTTCCAACTTTTAAATTATGAGTGCCAACTTAACTTGAGATTGAATACATTTCCAGTTGGAATTTGAGAACTTTTGTTCAGAAAAAAACGTGATGAATCAAATTTTCAACGTGATCTTGAACAGTTACTCAGTAGAAAAGTTTCGATCGTATAGAAAATGAGATTCGCCAAACAGAGTAAAATGGCCTCTGGTGTTCCAACAAAACAGAGGATGCAAGGCATCAGCCACGTATTTGTTCTCATAATGCACAAGAAATCTATGTGTCATAAAGTGAGGAAAAGAAATTTGGTTGAATTTTATTCTGATCCCCTTTCCTGTTACCCTTATTGTACAGTGGAACATCGTTTTACCTTGCATATTCGTACATAGCACTCCAAATTACCCCCAAAAGGTTTTTGGTTGGATCAGCGTATATATTCCACGGTGGCTTATTAATTTGGCACATCGTATACATATCCTGGGAAAATGCCCAGCTTTTTTTGGTGTGGTAACATTACTTATCAATTTGTATATTTGGGCTGGTGGTTGGTATATAGTCATGAGGCCGTGTAGGTAGTTGCTACTCCCTCCGTCCTATAATATAAGGGATTTTGAGTTTTTGTTTATAGTGTTTCATCACTCGTCTTATTCAAAAAATTTTAAAATTATTATTTACTTTTTTGACTTACTTTATTATCCAAAGTACTTTACGCACAACTTTTCGTTTTTTATATTTGCATAAATTTTTTTAATAAGACGAGTGGTCAAACACTATAAGTAAAAACTCAAAATCCCTTATATTATGAGACGGAGGGAGTACAAAACGAGTAGTCAAAATCTTTGACCCTAGTCATAACAGCATGCGTACGCGTGGATAGTGTATTTGTTTTAAAAAAATAATTTTCTCAGTGGTACAACGTTTGTGTAGGACTTTCTACTTTTGTTTGAACTCCGGACCTTTGAAGCGTTAAACGTTTAACACAACCCCAAAATCATATACATAAATTAATCACCCAAGCTATTATGTAGTTTACAAGATCCAGACAAGCTTCGTTCTTTAATAGTAGGCGTGATGTTGACTGAGCTACGTGAATTTTTGACTGCATATGACGAATTAACGCGCGTGCTTGGAGCTCTACTTAGTGAAAGTATGATCCAAAATGAATTATCACTTATTTTTTTTATAATGGAATAACATTCCAGCCTTTGCATTTATCGCTTATTTGAGTATGTGTTAATTGGATCATACATTTGTATCTGTATGAGATCCACATGCATTTGCGGCTTTTATGTAATGGAGAAAAAAAATGATCTTCCACATATGAAAAACAATAATATTATCTCTCCATCCAACAAAGAACTTCAACTACTGAATATTCATATTTTATAGAATAGAGGGAGTACAGAAAATACTACTTTATCTGTTTTATAATATAGTATTGGCCATATAGATGTAAACAGAGGGAGTATTAGTAAAAGAGAACATTGTAAGTTACTTTTAAAAGGACGAATTATGTAGCATATTGGCATGTATAATTACATCTTGATCTCTGGGAAAAAAATAAAGGAAACAAAGTGAATTCTGTACATATATATCTTCCCAGCTGCTAAAAGTTCTAAAGAAAACAACGTATTTTCCTCATTTCCTGGTGTACAAAGTAAACTAATCCAAGAGCAAATTATGCTCCTCCGGTAATTAATCAAGTGGCTCGAGCCATCGCTGCCAATGCTTGGAGGCTAGCTAGCTGCTCGATTGACCAAAAAAACTGAATCAATATTCAGGAACAGTATAGTTCACCTTCTTTTTCTTGTAGCTATCTAGCAGCAGCGCGTGCGCGTGTTGCCCCTCGATTTCGCGCCGCCGAGCATTTCCGTCACCATGCCAATCACGGCGCCGCCGATGGAGTTCATGACCTGCACCAAGAACAGCAGCAGCAACGCCACCTACGTGCCATCGCCGTCGTCGTCGTCAAGCTCTGTTCTAGTTTTAGGGCCCTTTTAATAGTAAGAATTAAAAAAAATAAGAAATAGAAAAATATAGAATTATAACAGGACTGTAAGTGTAAAACAATGGATTAAAAAAATTATAAGAAAAACATATAAATGACCGTTTGATTGGACTATAGAAGAAATATAGGAATCGAATGAGAGATTCGAATTGTACTACTGACTACTGCCTCATTCAACGCCGGGATTCAGGTTCTGTTGGGGATGATTCGAGTGTAATGAACGCATTAAGACTAATTCATCAATGCTAACTGTAGTTTTCATGTCGGTCCTGATATCGTACTAGTTTGTTAAATTTCTTTCCGAGAAACTTAAGGCACTGTTTTTTAATTATTTATTATTTAGTTCACGCTTCGAAAAATATTGTTTTTTAAAAAAATGTTCTACTGGACCGCTTATTTTAAGCTATTTTTCAAATTATTTTTTAAAATATTTAATACACAATCCGTGGCAATAACCAGCTCAATAATATCGGCATTTCCCATATGGGGGCTATTTTAATTGTTTAGATACTCTGAATCATCAAGCAAGACTTGTACTTCCTCCGTTCTAAAATATAAGTATTTTTAGCTATGAATCTAGATAACTGTATGTTCAGATTCATAGCCAAAAGTTATTATATTTTGGAACGGAGGTAGGACATGCATTTTGGAGATTGAACGGTACCTGCTGCTTGTGCATCAAGTTGGCTTATTTAGCGTCAGTGTACGAGTCACTGTATGAAATGTTACAGAACTTGCTCGAGACTAACAAAATATATGGATGCAAAGCTTTTGAATTCTGCTGTGGCTAGCTTTTGTTCTGGTCAAGCCAAAGAATATGAATATTTGTTCAACAAGAAAATATAAGTCAAGTGCACGCATATGACATATCTCTGTTCTACACACTGACATTTAACCTATGACCAGCAAGAAAATCAACTGGATTAATCGATAAACAATTCAGTTGACATTATTTGTCATTGTCTCCTTACAACCTTCATTTGGAAGTATAGCTGTCTGCACTTGCAAGGAAGTACGGTTGTGAAGAACGAAAATCTAGTTTATTTTAGACTGAAGATTCAAGAGAGACCAGAGTTCATAAAGTCGAATGGAGAATGGATCAAGAGCTTGGCCGAGTCAATCATAACGAGTTTGATCTTGATTAATTAGTCTGGTCCAAAAAATGGACGAATTGCGTTGAGAGCAAATCAGGAACAACGCCAGCTATGCATAAAGGTAAAATATGACACGTACCAAAGAACATGAACAAGCTGACCTCGAACAAAGGTACAGAAGGACGACTATTAAGTGGGGATTTTTGCATCATTCAAAATCAGAAACTCAAATTCAACTTTAGGGCAACAAATTTCAGCCGAATTTACCAATTAATTAAAAAAATATCCAACTTTTAAATTAGGAGTGGCAGTGTGGCACCTCACAATTGAATACATTTTCAACTTGATTCTTTCGTAGGGATATTTGTGTATGACTGCACCTGCCAGAATTCAAACTCTAGTATCCTGGTTAGGCCGTGTTTAGTTCCTTTATAATTTTTTTTAAGTGTACGGATACACATTTGAAGTATTAAATATACACTAATAACAAAACAAATTACAGATTCCGCCTATAAACTGTGAAATAAATCTATTAAGCCTAATTAATCCGTTATTAGTAAATATTTACTGTAGCACCACATTGTTAAATCATGGCGTAATTATGCTCAAAAGATTCGTCTCACAATTTACATGCAAACTGTGCAATTGATTTTTTTTCATCCATATTTAATGTTTCATGCATGTGTTCAAACATTTGATGTGACGAAAAAGTTGAAAGTTTGAAGGGAACTAAACACAACCTTAGTGTAAAGGCTGAAAGTTATACTATTTTCTCTGTCCAAGAAGTTAATAGAAATTTTTCAGAACTATAGAATATGATATTTGCCAAGCAAAGAAAAATGACCTCTGGTGTTCCAATAAAACAGAGGTTGCAAGGCATCAGTCACATATTTGCTTTCTAATAGTGCATAACAAATCTATGTGTCATAAAGGAGGAAAAATATTTCTTAGTATATTCAATGAAATTGTCACATTCTAAGGCCCGGTTCGTTAAAAAAAGGAGGAAAAAGAAATTTTACTGATTTTTATTTGAGCACTTTTTACTACCCTTATTGCACAATAGAACATTGTTTACCTTGCATATTCTCACGTAGCACTCCAAATTGACCCCAAAAGGTTTTTGGTTTTGGACCAACGTATATTAATTCCTCGGTGGCGTATGCCCATCGTATCCATGGGGAAAATGCTGAGTTATTTTTGGTGTGCTAACATCAGTTGTTTGTCTTTTATTTACATTTTACTGTTTTGCTTGTTTAATTTTTTTTCTATTTCATCTTGTTCCAGTTAATTAATTTATATTGTATATTTGGGCTAAGGGGGTTGGTACAGAGTCGTGTGGGGTAGTTGCTACAAAACGAGTGGTCAAAATCCTTGACCCTAGTCAGAACAGCTAGCATGGATAGTGTTTTTTTTTTTTAAAAAAAAGAAAACATCATTTTTGGCAGGGTACGTTTGTGTACTTTCTACTTTTGTTTGAACCCTGGACCTTTGAAGCGTTAAACGTGTAAAACAACCCCAAAAGCATATACATAAAGAAGACTTTGCCCACTACTTATTATTATAATATATATAGAAATATAAAAGTATATGATTTTATTGAGTATCTTTTAAAATTAATCTATACATATAGTCTCCACATTTTTAAGATAAATATTTTTAAAATCACTTATAGTAAAATATTTTTAAAGTTCGACATCAACCTTATCCAAAATGACAAGTATTATCAATTTTAAAGTTTAACATTAATCTTATCTGAAAACGATGAGCGAGTATCGTCAACCAAGAGGGAGCAGCTGCAATGTTGACTTAGTTATGTGATTTTTTTTACTGCGTATATATGTATATATTATTTTTCAATGACAAATTAACACGCATACTTGCATTGGAGCTCTACTTTGTGAAAGTATGGCCCAAAATGAATATATCGTTTATTTGAGTATGTGTTAAGTTGCATTGATATTTGAGTACAGTGGATGCATCTGTGTTGTGTGCCACGCACAATGATGCACACTCATTTGTGTCTTTTATGTAATGGATCCAGGAAAAAAAAAATGATCTTCAACATATAAAACACAATAATATTATCTTCATCCAACTAAAGCTACAACTACTTATCCAGTTGTATAGCTCGAAATAAAGTCTTTATGAAACGGGGGTTTAAAAAAAATTCTATTACTCAAAGTTAACGTTATTAGTTATGAAGAAGAACAAGTTATATATTACATATTGATCTCTGTAATAAATGAAGGAATCAAAATGAATTCTGTACATATATATATATATATATCTTCCCAGCTAAAAGTTCTAAAGAAAACTATGTATTTTCCTGAAGTACAAAGTCAACTAATCCAAGCAAATTATGCTCCGTTAATCACCTAATCAAGTGGCTCGAGCCATCGCTGCCAATGCTTAGGCTAGCTAGCTGCTCCAAAAAAAAGAAAAAGAAAGAAAAAAAGGACTGAATCAATATTCAGGAACAGTTCGTCGTCGTTTTCTTGTAGCTATCTAGCAGCAGTGCGTGCGCGGGTTGCCCCTCGATTTCGCGCCGCCGAGCATCTCCGTCACCATGCCGATCACCGCGCCGCCGTCTGCCTGCTGCAGGGGCCTCGCCGCCGCGCCGCCGCCGATGACGCTCATGACCTGCACCAAGAACAGCAGCAGCAGCGCCACCTTCGCCATCGTCGCCGCCGCCATTATCGTCGTCAGGCTATGATCGTAATTAGCTTCAATTTGGAGTGCTGAGCTGAGCATCGGAGCAATGGATCGAGCTTGGAGAGAACTCTGCCATGGCGTGCTCGTTTATATATAGACGATGCATACTTTGGAATTTGGATGGATATGGTCGGTGTGTGCGCACTGTCTGCATGCATGTTTTGAACTTTGAAGTCTTCTTCTGTGGCGTCCATTCAATTCTTGGCTGCGTACTGCTTTTTGTTATGGTTGAGATTAGGCCTAGTTTCTGATCTCGTTTGTTTGTGGCTGCACGCACACGGTTCAAACTTCAAACGCAGAGAAAAGAAAGGGTGGATTAATATTCAGTTTTGCAAGACTCGTTCAAATCTGAATTAATCTCGCTCCACTGATCGATCAGAGTCATTTATATGCGTTTTTGTCTCCCACGAGGAGCTTTTTTTTTTTTTGGGCGCGTTTCATACATTTCAACTTTTTGAACAGTTAGTGCTTGTAGGTACTAACTTGTAGGCTTGTAACTTGTAGGACTGGTAAGCAGAGTATTGAAAGTGTATAAAATTGATTGAGCGAGAGGGATTGAGCGAGAGAGAGAATTGCACACAAGAATGTAGGGAATGAATGAGCGGAATCTTTATTGATCAATGCGGTACAATATATAGATGGGGAAGGGGTGGCAACCGGAGACGCGATGGTTGGTCCGTTGCCAAGGAGTGCCTAGGGAAGGCGCGGTTGCCTTCGGTTGCGATCCATCCTTTTATATGGATGAGATCACCCTGTTGTTTCATAACACTCCCCCTTGATCGAATCCAGCTTTGATAATTGCTCTTTCACTGTTCCAGATATCTGTAAAGATAATCTTAGAAATAATTATAGTTAAATACATCACGTAAAAACTCCTCGAAAACCCAGTGGAAAAAATAAGGAGAGAACCGTGATATATATTATTGAATATTTTAGATCTATGAGTAAAGCTCATAGTATGATCCAAAATAGTATAATGTCTACAGTTATCATTTAGTAAAAACCCCAGTGGGGAAAAGCCAAATGATAAGACATATGACTTATGTTGATATTACCTCGTTAAAAACTTTGGATGAGAAAATCTAAAGGGTAAAACTCATACAAAGGAAAAAGAGTATAATATAACGAAAATAGGTTATTTTCTAGAGGAAGATACTTCCCCTGAATCCTGCAAATTTTTAAGTCGTCTCATACCAATTCCTTCGACACATTTAAAGGATGTGGAGTATGGTAGAGATTTTGTGAATAAATAAGCAAGATTATCACATGACTTAGTTTGCAAGATATTTATCTCTTCATGTTGCTGAAACTTATGAGGATAAAATAATTTAAGAGCAATATGCTTAGTGATGTTGCTCTTAATATAACCAGTTTCCATCTGAACAACACAAGCGGCATTATCTTCATAGATAATGGTAGGTGATTCCAATGAACCAATACCACAAGATGTTAATATGTGGTTAACCATTCTGCGAAGCCATACATATTCACGTGATGCCTCATATAATGCAATAATTTCAGAATGATTTGTGGAAGTGGCTACCAGAGTCTGTTTAGAAGACTTCCATGAAATAACAGTTCCACCTTGTAAAAATACAAATCCTGTTTGTGATCTAGCATTGTGGGGATCAGATAGATAGCCAGCATCAGTATACCCAATTAAAGTTGAATCCTGGTTCTTTTTAAAGAAAAGTTCAAGATCTCTTGTGCCATTAAGATATCGAAAGACATTCTTAACTCCATTCTAATGGCGTTTGGTAGGAGCAGCGCTGTATCTTGCTAATAAATTTATCGAGAAAGCAATATCTGGCCTCGTACTATTTGCAAGGTACATAAGTGCGCCAATAGCACTAAGATATGGAAAATCAGGACCAAGTACATCCTCTCCATCTTCCTTTGGTCTAAATGGATCTTTCTCCACGTCTAGAGATTGAACCACCATAGGGGTTTTGGAAGGATATGACTTGTCTATATTAAATTTCTCCAAAATTTTCTGGGTATATGCACTTTGGTGTACAAGGATTCCAGAAAGTAAATGCTCAAGTTGTAGACCTAAGCAAAATTTGGTTTGACCCAAATCCTTCATCTCAAATTCCGTCTTTAAATGATGACGTGCTTCATTAATATCTTGTGTATTGCCAATGATGTTGAGATCATCGACATATACCGAGATAATACAAAATCCTGTGGGGGACTTTTTGATAAAGACGCACGGGCAATCATCATTTTTAGTGTACCATTTAGTGAAAGGAATTCACTTAATCGGTTGTACCACATCTTGCCCGATTGTTTTAAGCCATAAAGTGACTTCTGCAACTTAACACAATACATGTTACGATTTACCTTCTGATTCGGGATGTCGATTCCGTCGGGAACCTTCATGTAAATATCAGAATCAAGTGACCCATAAAGATATGCTGTCACTACATCCATCAACTGCATAAATAGACGATTTTGTACTGCCAATGATATTAAATATCGGAAAGTTATACCACTCATAACTGGAGAGTAAGTTTCATTGAAATCAATGCCAGGTTTTTGCGTAAAACCTTGTGCTACAAGCCTTGCTTTATATCTCACCACCTCGTTGTTTTCATTCCGTTTCCGGAGGAAAACCCATTTGTATCCCACAGGAAAGATACCACAAGGAGTAGGCATTACAGCCGAGAATACATCTCTTTTGTAAAGCGAAGCTAATTCTGTGTTGATTGCGTCCTTCCATTTGTTCCAGTCAGAGCGCTTTTGGCACTCTTTTATAGACCTAGGTTCTGGATCAACTTGGAGGCACTCAGCAATTTGTTCAGAAAAATTAGTGTCGACAATTGTAGCTCTTCTATCAAAAGATTCTCCAGTTTCAGAGTAGTTGATGGCAATTTCACCAACCCTTATAGACTCATCATGATCTCCCGAAACAATGTGTCTATGGTCTTCCGAATTCCTAGTCTCAGCATTGTGCACCACCGAGCTAGGTTGCAGACTATCACGATCTGCTTGATATATAGTATCAATTTGGTGTGTACCAACTAAAGGTTGGTTTGCATTTACCATCTTTCTTTGCTTATTAGCAATTGTTTCTCGCTGAGTGACCATACTTCTTCCTCTCTTTTTAGTGAGTGGAAGATGAGTGGTTTTATTTGGTACCTCCACTCTTTCTGGCGCATTCTGAGCGGGAATGAAAGATTTAGTCACACCTTTATAATTGGTAAATGCATCTGGCAGGTTATTTGCAAGTCTTTGCAAATGTATAATTTTCTGAACTTGAAGTTCAGTTTCAATAGTACGTGGGTCTGAGGCTGGAATACCCTGGGCATCCCAATCAATTTCCTGGCATTCTTTCCGGTACTTAAGTCTCCCCCTAATGCCGGGAAATGTTCCTCATCAAAGATAGAGTCAGCGAGCCGGGCAGTAAATAGATCACCTGTTAAGGGTTCTAAATACTTTATTATCGACGGAGATTTGAATCCCACATAGATCCCCACTTTCCTGTGTGGGCCCATAGCGGTACGCTGTGGTGGTGAGATCGGTATGTATACAACACAACCGAACTTACGCAAATGGGAAATACTTGGAGGATTTCCACGTACTAACTGCATTGGGAAGTTTCATGATATGCAGTTGGTCGTAGTTGTACAAGGTCAGCAGTGTGCAGAACTGCATTACCCCAACATGACAAAGGTAATTTGCAATTCATCAATAATGGTGGAGCAATAAGCTTAATTCTTTTGATCAATGATTCAGCCAAACCATTTTGTGTGTGGACATATGGAATAGAGTGCTGAACCTGAATTCCCAATGCCATACAATAATCATTGAAAGCATGGGATGTAAATTCGGCAGCATTATCCATACGGATTGATTGAATCCTATGTTCAGGGTAATTTGCCTTCAGCCTTATAATTTGAGACATTAATTTGGCAAAGGCATGGTTTCGTGTCGATAGAAGACACACATGAGACCATCTAGTAGATGCGTCAATCAAAACCATAAAGTACCTGAACGGTCCAGATCTTGGCACAATAGGGCCACAGATATCTCCTTGAATGCGTTCAAGGAATTTAAGTGGTTCGGCTCTAATTTTGAGATAAGATGGTCTCAAAATCAGTTTCCCAGTAGCACATGCAGTGCATACGAAATCAGAGGATTTGGGAAATTTGTCAGTGATCAAATGATGACCAATAGAGTTGTCAATAATTTTTCTCATCATCCCGATACCGGGGTGCCCAAGTCAATCATGCCAAGTGTGGATTGCATCAACATTTTGAAAAATTACTTTATACGCAACATGTGCAATGGGCTTAATGCATGTATAGTACAATCCCAATGTGAGAGATGGAATTTTCTCGCAAATGCGTTTGCCATATCCGTTTTGTTTGGTTAAGAGAAGAAATTCTTCTCGATTATCCATATGGGTTACAATGTGAAACCCATTTTGACGGATATCTCTATAACTTTGTAGGGTACGGGTTGAATCAGGATATAATAAAGCATCCTCGATTGTAATTTGTGTACCCATTGGGAGTGTAATAATTGCTCGTCCTGAGCCAACTATCACAGTATCGCGCCCAGCGATAGTCAAAACTTTGCCTTCTCTCTTTTTGAGAGTTTGAAAGTATTTGATCTCCCTAAGTATAGAGTTTGTGGTACCACTGTCCACAAGACATAATTCCTCTCCAATCGGAGTGATATCCTTAGACATCTATAATGAAAGAAGAATTGCTTGATTAAGAATTCTTTATCCAATATATATACATACATACAATAATTAAAGCATCAAATACATAGTATGACGTTTACATATGTTAATAGTACATACTCTAGTGACTAGAAAGCCATACAACCTTATAATATAAGGGAGTTCGTACTTATCTACTTATTACAACCAATATTGTTTGGCAAACTTATAGGATATCAATATACTGTTTCAAGCACACTGAGATAAGAGCAACTTCATTTCCAAGTGGGACGCACCGAGATCATTGCAAATCTCCAAGTGGGTCCGTTGAGCAGTATTCAATGAACATATTGTCCATCGCAGAGTGGAGCGACATCTTCCGGGAGAACATTGAGGTTGCTCTCTGGTTCAACAGGCGCATGGTGAGAACTTGCAACCCCAAGGCGCTCTTCATGTGTAAGATTGAAGTGGGCTTCAAATCTTGGGTTCTCAGAAGACTTTTTGTCCTTGAGGGATTTTTGGTACAAGAGAACAAGATGTTTCGGGATGCGGCAGTCTTTAGCGACATGAGTATCAGATCCACACCTGTTGCAATGCTTGTTGCCATTGCTATGAGGTTGTGGTGCCTTACCCTTCCCTTTTCCTTTCTTTCGACCCTTGAATTTGCACCTGTTGTTGTTGCGTTTGCGCTTTCCAGTCAAATTCTTAGGATTATTCGAAGAATTTCCCTTGAATCCTTTCTTATTCTCAGCATTATTCTGTACATTGAAGTGTACCTCAGGCAGTGGAGCAGAGCCCGGTGGGCGCTGTTGAGCATTCTTTAAAGAAAGCTCATGGTGTCTTTCTGCCTGAGTCAATGTATGTATAAGCAGAGAATGTTTCTAGAAATTGTTAGTGTGATACTGTTGAGTCAGTATCCTGTCCTCCGGAAGCATAGTTGATAGAGTTTTCTCTATCTTCTCTGCCTCCATTGGCTCTTGTTCGCAAAACTTCAACCTGGAACAAATGTTATGAACAGCATGGTTGTATTCTGCCACAGTTTTAAAGTCCTGTAGGCGTAAATGAACCCACTCATAATTAGCCTCAGGCCAAATGAGTTCCTTTTGCTGATCATAACGCTCTTTTAGAGCTTTCCAAAGGTTGAGAAGGCTTGTCCCTAACATGTATTCATATTTGAGATCCTTGTGAATGTAAAGTCTCAAAAGAAAAAGGGTTGTATTGAGCTTCTTGGGCTCAATTTCCGGGTCCCCATCATTGGGTTCCTCAATTGTATTTAAAATCCCCCGAGAGGCAAAATTGATTTTGATATCAGAAGCCCAGATAGGATAGTTAGTCCCATCGAGGGCGAGTTCGTCGAACTCTTTTGTTGCCATGTCCCTACAATCATGGTTAACATTATCAATTTACAGAGGTAAATTAATAAAAACATGATATTAAGGTTGTAATCTCAATGCGAAATGTAAAACTTCATATTTTGTAATGTTTTGAAAAAAATATAAGTAATAGACTTGGCAATTTTGAGTTAGAATTTGAAATTAGGTTGCACAATGTGGAAAATCTCCAAATAATTAAACGGTGGAGTAGATCTCTTAATAGTGGGCAAGTTATACTTGCTGCCTAAAACACGGTTTCCAGGCAAATATATTCTGGTAAATATACCGCAGCCAATGTTTAGAACTCCACTACCTTGTGTTCAACCAAATTTCAAATAATCTCATTTTTCAAAACATATTCTTGGAAAATAACACATGTAGGTAATCATCGTGAGATGTAGACCTCTGTGAGATGGGCGAGTTGTTTGCTGCCTAGGTTATGACCAATGCGGCCAATTTGTAGGACTCCATTGGGTAATCATCTCAAAATGTAGACCACTTGATGATGGGCGAGATACTCGCTGCCTAAGTTATGGTCGATATGACCAAAGTATAGGACTCCATTGACATGTGATTAATTTCCAAGTCAAAGTGTGAAGTGGAACATGCATTAAATTCTCCATTAATTATGTTGTACATAATTAAGAGAATTTGCTAAATCAAAGTACAAAATACAGAATTTTGTAAATTAATAAAGCGAGAAAGTAGAGCGTGTCTTGAAATAATATGCAAAAGGCATGTTATTAAGACAACAAATAAATTTAGTGAAACAGGGTATTTAAATAAACACCTATGTTAATTAACACATAACATCAGTGGTCTATAGGACCATTACATAATAATGTGAAGAACTGATGAACTGTTTCCACTAAATTATAGAAAACATAGGGACTAAAATGTAATTGCTGCTGAAAATAAAATTAAAAACTAAATTTAAATGGTAAATTGGGTGGTGGGCCGAAATCTAAAGGATTCGGCCCACCACCGTGTGGCACTAGGCCGGCAGGCAGGGGGGAGCGGGACGCTGGGCCGGCCCATCTGGCCCGGCACCAAAAAGCAGGGGGGCGTCGGGGGGGGGGGGTTAGGTTTAACCCTAACCGCCCCCACGATTTCGCCACCGTTGCCGCCCTTTTCGCCGCCCACACCGCCGCCCTATTCGCCACCCACCGCCGCCGACGTCGCCGTGGGGAACACCGCCGACGGCACCCTGGGGTGCCACCGACGCCGCCCTAGAGCGCCTACCGACGCCGTCGAGGTGCGCCACCGACGCCGAGTTCGCCGCCGCTACCTCCATTTCCACCGCCGCCACACGCTGCCACCACCCTTCAGCCGCCGATACCACCTGCATCCACCCTTCGCAACCCACCGCCGTCGCCATCCACTATTTGCCGCCCACCGCCGTCACCATCCACCCCCACTGCCGCCACGGCCGCCCCTCCGTCCGCCGGCGGTTGGCCGGCCGGGTTAGGCCGACGGCTCCTGATCCTCGTCGGAGTCGGAAGTCGGCCGAGCCCGGACGCCATTCCCCGGCACCCCGTTAGGGAGTGTACGGCTAGGAGAGCCATGGGGAACGGCGATGAAGGTGTGGCGGAGGCCGGGACGGCGAGCGGCGGCTTCACCGGCGTGACGACGAGACGAGGACGGATTGAAGAAGGACGGCTCCCCCGTGCGTGCAGCCAGGGTACCGGTCCGGCCAGACCCCGGTGGCGCGGGAGTGGGGAACGGCGTCGGCGTTGGCTTGGTGTCGGTGGAGGTGGTGAAGGAGCGGTTGTTGGTGGAGGCAGCAACTCCATCTCCGGGGGAAGATCACATGGCTCGCCGGGCAGTGTCACCACTACCGTCCATCCATGGTGGGCGCAGTACTGCACCCCCTGCACAAGGATCCGGCGAGGTGCTTCGGCACCCGGAGGCGGAGGAGGAGGCGCGACAGGGACGGGCGGGGGAACCGCAACCGGAGTTGCAGTCACACGGCGGCGAGGGTAGTGGCGGCGGCCACCAACCCTAGCCCTGCCTCCACGGGATCCCCGGCGGTCCTCCTCATCGATCGACGAAGAAGATGGCGAAGCCGGCGTGCGCGCTGATGGCGAGGGAGGACGAGAACGGCATCCATGATCCAATGAAAGGTAGGCATCGTACCTTCTGTGATGATTCTTCTGTTCACTTTTCTGTTAGATCAAAAGCGATGTTTCTTCCTTCTTTCACTTCGCGATCTCCTTCGCGAGAGCGAAAGTGCTGATAACGTATTGAAAGTGTATAAAATTGATTGAGCGAGAGGGATTGAGCGAGAGAGAGAATTGCACACAAGAATGTAGGGAATGAATGAGCGGAATCTTTATTTATCAATGCGGATATAGATGGGGAAGGGGTGGCAACCGGAGACGCGATGGTTGGGAACCATTGCGTCCGTTGCCAAGGAGCGCCTATGGAAGGCGCGGTTGCCTTCGGTTGCGATCCATCCTTTTATATGGATGAGATCACCCTGTTGTTTCATAACACAGAGCATGCAGCAATCTGGGCAGGGTCAACTGGATTATTCGGTCCAGTTAAGGTTTTAAAAATATTAATAATATTTTTTCTAAAAAAATATATATATCACATCTTTAATTATAAAATAGATTATAAAAAATAAATACGACCTCCGTTTTTAATATATGAGACCATTGACTTTTTTTAGATACGTTTGACTATTCGTATTACTAAAAAAAAATTTATATAATTCCTTGTAACGTTTTTATGTAAATAGATTCACACTGCGAGGTAAAGATCTGACAGTAATTTACATTAAAAAAATTATATAATTATCATTTATTTTATTGTGACTTCATTTTATAGTCAAATGTTTCTTAAGTATGAATTAATATTTTATTATTGTATAGAAATTTTTAATAAAATGAATGATCAACGGCGCCATATATTAAAAACAAAGGTAGTAATAATCACGTAATATTTTAATAATTAAATATATATTTAAAAGTTAACGGTTTTATATATTAAAAAAGTGGGGAGTGTACTACACAATGGGGCTTTGTACCATTCAAATAAGAAGTAAAATTCAACTTGAGGACAAAAGAATTTCAGGCGAATTTACCATCATTTATTTTTTAAAAGATAAATCCAACCTTTGAATTAGGAGTGGCAACTTATCTTGAGATCGTATACATTTCCAACGGGTTTCTTTGATGGGGACATTTCCAATTGGAATTTGAGAGCTGTTGTTCAGAAAATTACTTAATGAATCAAATTTTCAATGTGATTTTAACACCTACACAATAGAATATTTTGAATTCTATATACAGGACATGAGATTTGCCAAACAAATAAAAAGCAAATGATCTCCAACAAAAACAAATAGAGGAGGTAAGGCATCAGTCACGTACTTGTTTTTTTTTAATAATGCGCGAGAAATATATGCATCATTGAGAAGAAAAAAAATATTGAATTTTGTTTTGAGACCCTTTTGTTACCCTTATTGTACAATGGAATCTTTTACTATATTCTCACATGTATAACACCCCATATTCATCCAAATTAAAAGGTTCTACGCAAGGTAAAAAAAAAACTTAAAAGGTTGTACGGTACGACCAACTATTCCATGGTAGCTTATTTGGCCAATCCATGTGAAATTTTCTAGATTATTTTAGAGATATTAAGTATGAATGAGAAAACGCTATATATGACACCCATCTCAAATGAGGGTTGATTGCGAGTAGAGGATGGTTGAGGGCCTGAGGGTACGTTGGGTGAAAGCTAAATCAAGGATGGTTAGTTGGGGAAAAGAGTATTAACTTTTATGCGTACGTTTGATCATTTGTTATATTAAAAAATATGTATTATTTATTTTGTTGTGATTTATGTGGCATTAAAGATATTATATTTATTATAGATAATAATTTTTTAAATAATATGAATGGCCAAATATACTTTGAAAATTCAGCATCGATAAATATTAAAACAAAGGAGAGTAGTACATGCAAGTACTACTATTCTCTCTGTATCTACGCACTCCTTCTATTCTAAAATATTAGCATTTTTAGAATAGTACCAAATCAAACATGTGTAACTTTGACAATTAATAGGAAAAAGAACATCAATCACACATGTAAAATTGATATTATTAGATTTACCATTAAATAAACTATCATAATATCCAACTAATTTTATTTAAAACATTTTACTTTTATAGTTGTATTTGGTTAAAGTGACATCTTGAAGATTGTGTTGAATTGAAAAAATGCTTTTATTTTTGTGAGACAGAGAAAGTACATGCAAGTAGTTGTACACTCGGACACGTCTCTCTGTCACTCTTTAATGACGTGCGCGTGGCAATGTTCATAGCAACTAGCAAGCTTCATATGATTTTTGTTTTCTTTAAATTACTTATCGGACCTTTCATCTGATTAAATATTTGTATTCATGGTAATTAAATTTTTATAGCATAATTTCACATGATTAATGTATAATAAAAAATTATATATATTTGAACCGTTAAAATTCAATGTTCCTATATATGAATAGTGAATATTTTAACTATATTCGAGTATGTTGCATATTTTAAATGTTTTTATATTTCAATCATTAGGAGTACTTAAGTTTTCATGTTTCATGTAGCAGGCTGTCAGTGCTACAATCAATCTTTATTAAATATTATATTTCTTTAAAACATGTAAGGCTATTTGAATGGCATGAATGAAAAAACGGAGGAACAGAAAAAACTTAGGATTTTGATAGGAATTCTAGTGTAAAACAGAGGATTGAAGAATACAGAAAAAAACATAGGAATGGTTGTTTGATTAAACCATAGAAAAATACGGGAATCGGATAAAAGAGATAGATTCAAAGAAATTTTTCCAAAAGGTTAGATCTCGTGCTAACTTTCCTTCAAAATCTCTATAGAATTACTCATTTCATAGGAATTTTAAGGCTTTATTTGGCTAATGGGATAGGGAAATGATTTCCCACCCATCAAAAGTCATCTTTAAATCCTAATCATCCATTCTCACTTTTCCATTTAATCCTAACCCTTCATTAATTTCCCAATCCCATTCCCACCCCTCATTTCCCATTATCCAAACACTCCCTAAAAGATATGATAGGATTCAATCATTTGTTTCTAATTTTCGTAGGAAATTTTTTCATAGGATTGAAACCCTCCAAATTTCATACACTTTTCATGCAAATAAAGGCGGCCTTAACGAAGTGATAAAATATTTTTTTCCCGACCAATGAAACAACACCTGTTTTTTGGAGTATGTATATTAGGAAGAATTGTCAGTTATTGAAAACGGACCAACTATGTACCATACTGAAATATAAGATGTCTGGAATAAATGAAACAAAGTGAATTATGTACATTTTTTTTCTTCCAAAAGTTGTAAAGAACTAGGCTTTCTTTCCCCTAAAGTACAAAGTAAACTACTAATTAATCCAAGAGCGAATTATGCTCCGGACTAGGTGGCGATCGAGTCATCGATCTCTGCCAATGCTTCAAGGAATCAAGGCTGCTCGATCCCAAATCTGAACCAACAATGTTCAGGAATTTACAGTTCGTCGGAATTATTGATTTCGATCTCTGCTCCCTCCCTCTAGGGGAAGTGCGTGCCTGGGTTGCCGTTCGATTTCACGCCGCCGAGCATCATCTCCGTCACCATGCCGACGGCGCCGCCGTCTGCTGCTCCCTCCTGCAGCGGCCTCGCGGCCGCGCCGCCGCCGACAAGGACGCTCATCATGATCTGCACCAAGAACAGCAGCAGCAACGCCACCTTCGCCATTGTCCGTCGTCGTCAAGCTTAATTTGCTCTACACTGACGGCAGAGACGACAGTCAGCTGATGCAGGTTCAGACCAGACAGACAATTTGTGCGAGAGAAATTGAGAGCTGATCTGAGCTTAATTTGGAGATTGTATTACCCCTGCAATGGCGAGCTTATATATAGATGATGAGTTGATTTTGCACACATATATTGGTTGGTGTGTGCATTTTTTCTGAAAACATGGTTTTGAACTTTGAAGTCTTTCGTCCCGTTCAATTCTTGGCACGCATGCTTACCATTGTCGTCATTGAAATTTAGACCTAAGGGTCTGTTTAGATTGTAGCCAAAATAAACCTGGCCAATATTAGCAAGTTGGTAATATTGCAAAATTTTAGCAGGATTTCTTATATATTACCAAATTTAGCAATAAACTAAACGTAGACAATTTTTTTATAACTTTATTAAAAAAATGGTATGGTTAAAAATAATATCAATCTGAACAGTCCCTAAAGTTTATGATCTCCTCTGTGGCTACACACTGCACACATACACACGGTTCAGACTTCTGATCTCCGTCCAAGACTCGTTCAGTCTGAATTTTCTTTTTTTTTTTTCCTCCCACGAGTTCTTGAACCGTTTGTGCAGTCGTAGCAGGCAGCTAAATTGGATTACTGCATACTAATGGAAATGCACGACCTTTTGAATTACATTGTGGGTGATGATGGCTTACTAAGTTTCATGGTCAAACAAAAGAAAATGAATATTATGTACGTACGTTTGATTTTCAACTGGAGGTAGCTAGAGGGTGTTCAAAAAATGTGTTCAACGAGAGCGTGAATTCCGATGGACGGACAACGGACGGATGCATGGGGTTGTTTGGTCTTGGTCATGAAAGGGAGGGAACCGGGAAAAAGTTGCAGTATGCCAGTATGTATGCATGCAGTATGCTGCCTGCTGCTGCGTACAGAAACGGTCTTCCTCTGCAGCTCTGCTATGATAAATATAGCAAGTCAATAGATCGTTAATATCATTGAAAAATATCTCATGCACTGTAGTTCTTGATGTGTCAAAAAAACCTTGCATTAGTATTGCTCAAGAGTTTAATTCCTATATTTATGTTTATGAAGTTTTTTTTGTAATTAAGAGTTAAATTCCTATATTTGTCTAATTATTAGTTCTTGGATAAGAGTTTAAAAAATACTTCATGATCTTTAGTTCCTGATTGGCCGAAGAAAGATTTTTTTTTTTTTTTTGCAATTCTGCTAGTATTAATTACAGTCTGATTCGTACAATTTTGTCCATGCATGAATATAAATAATTTTTTTTGTGAGGGAATATTCATAGGTTTGACATATATAAGCATGCATGAGAAAGGTCGACGTCGTAACTCAAATGTCACCTGCCGGGTCTGCTGGTTTTGGAGAAAATCAAAGCTGCTATACCCAATAATATTTTAGCCGTCAAAAAATCAAAAGAGGTCAAAGATTTGGAACATGTCGTACGACTCGGAAACAGCGACTGTTTCCACACGACCAAACCCAAAACACGTAATATCTCAACTCTAGCTACTTCACCTAAGCTAACCCATCACCTATATATATATCTCACCAATTCATCCAGAATTCTTCAGCTCATCAAGCAGCAAAACCAATCAAGAACAACGAAAGCTATTCTGAACTTCTGAAGAACCCAACTCAAGCTCGACAGCAGCCAATCAAGATCCCTGTTGATCTCTCTCTTCTCATCGATCGTTAATTTCTGTCCGATATATATCAATGGCGATGACAGCAGCGACGGCGATGGCGATGGCGAGGGCGGTGGTGGCGGTGCTGCTGCTGGTGCAGATCTTGGGCGCCATGGCCGTCTCGGCGAGGACGCTGAAGGGGAAGGGGTGGCTGGAGGACGGGATCGGCATGGTGGTCGACATGCTCGGCGAGCTCAAGTCAGGGGGCAACTCTCCCACACACTGCTGCTAACTGGGCAGGGCGTAGTCAGCTACCAGCATGTGTGGTAGAACAAGAGAGAGATGATGCACATACGGTGTACAGAAATTTCTGGATGATTTGTTTCTTTGATCAATTTGGAGGTAGATATAGGGTAGGAAGAATGCAGAGATTTGAGGCAAATTTCTCAAGTCTGTTGCTTATTTTCTTTTCTTTTCTTTTCTTTTTGAAATATTGAGAAGAAAGCCAAAGGTGAATTGTGATGGTTTTCATGATAAGGACATGAATTGACATGTCCTGTAATTGAATTGATTCATTAATTCATTTTGTTCGAAAATGTTCGTTTATGTTGTTTCTCATTCCGATGTCAGAGAACAAACTGGTCTTGACAGCTACCCCTCCGAAAAAAAAGACCAACCCTAGCAATGAATCAATTCATTGTTAGGATTTTTTTTTTTAACAAAGTAGTAAATATTACCGTGTTTCCGTACATATGCTTTCATCTTTGGACCCATCGAGTTTGTTTCAAATATCACGCTGCAATTTCATAAATTGGATCACAATTCACTACAGATAACTTCTCTTCTCCCTGCAAAAAGAAAAATAATAATAACAACTTCTCTTCTGAAAAGATAGACGCAGCTTTCCTCTAATCTTTTTCTCCCATTATGTTGCTCTTCAAGTTTGGAAATGCGACGACGAAAAAGAAATGAAAATGACCGCAAAGATGTTCTTTAGGAAAGAAACAAATTGACCTGAAAGTCTGAACCCCTGTGGTTGTTGGTCATTTGCCAACAACCAAAACTGCTGACCTTTTAAGGTGTCCTTGTAAAGTCAAAAAGTTTGACACTTGAATTCGTCGAAAAAATGATATTACAAGCAATACATTGTCAAGGACCATGATGCTGAACGATTCTACACGGCTTGTAGTGCATCGTCTCTGACTGTTTTGCCGGGACAGAATAAGCAGCGTGTGACACGTACTGTTGAATTGTCGGTTCTAATTAATTCTAATTCCCTCCCATGATTTACTATTTATAATTTGTGGGTTTGGTTTGTATAAAATAAAATATAACTATATTCTTCACATGGTTTGTATCAAATAAATTACTGATATATTTATGTTTTTATTCAAACCATGTCGAACCAAATTGGTATAAAATAAAATTTAGATATGTTCATCTAAATAGGTTACAGATAAATATTTGCATACATCTCTTCAAAAATAAACTACAACCAAACATCAATTCGTGGTGCACAAATCTGATATATGTTTAAGACATAAAAGACCCAACGAAAAAGTTTTTTTTGTTTGAAGGCCCATTGGTTTTGCATCCAAAGTGACAACGCTATGTAGGCCTTCCGAAGTTAATGGGCCCAAAGTGGCAAAACGTACAGGCCTGTTCAAAATTGGAATAAGTTCACATACCGTTCTTTAACTTTACATCGAGTCTGTCTAATTTCCCTAATCTCCAATCCCAGAAATCTTCACCCCTAAACTATATAAAATCGTGCAATTTTAGTCCGCTGATGTGGCATCCTAGTCAGCAAAATTAAAAAAAAAGTTACAGGGCCCACATGTAAGTAAGAAGGGGAAAAATATGGGGTCTGCCTATCTTCTTTTTCTCTTTTCTTTTCCTCTCTTCTCTTCACTTTCCTCTCTTCTCTTCTCTTCACCAGCGGCTGAGAGGGGAGAGGCGGCCGGCAAGCCCGGCCGAGCTCCACCTCGAGAGGCTCCGCCGCTGCACCCGACGACGATGACAACGCACACGCGAGCGGCAGGCGAGCATGGCAGCCGCCACACCCGACGACGACGACAACGCACACGCGAGCGGCAGGCGAGCACGGCAGCCGCCACACCCGACGACGACGACGTACAAGCGAGCGGCAGCCGCCGGCCGACCAACCGCGTGGTGAAATTGGCGAAGCGGAGTGGCCTCTTGAGCGAAAGGATCTTTGTCTCGCCGTTGGCGTACGAGAGCTGGTGGTGCTCGTCGTCGATGGCTGTGGTAGAGTGCGGTGACGAGTCGCCGGAGTCGGCCATGGTGGCGACATACGGCGGCGGTGGTCCAACCGTTGGGCGCAGAGGCGTGGAGCATGCACAAGAGCGGCTCATACAGGTTCAACAGCAGCCAGCCGACATCCTCTCCTCCCCCTCCAGTGGGATGGTCTAGGCTGGCGGCGGTGAGCGGAGAAGCTCGTTGGCGATGGCCTCCTCGAGCCAATCCTCGGCAGCGCCAAGCAAGCTCGTCGGGCAGAAATGGTGCTCCCCCTCCTCCTCCGCCCGCCACACCCCCGCCGCTTCCTCCTCTCCCATCGGCGCGACGCGTGGAGAGGGTGGGAGAGGGAGAGGCGGTCGGCAGGAGATGGGGGAGGGGAAAGGCAGCCGACGAGCCGGTGGCCGGCTGCTGCTGCTGTCGCGCTCGCACATAGCCGGCGCCGAGGACGACACCCTCGACCTCCTCCTCGATGCATGCCGTGGAATAAAACTAGAAAAGAGAAGAAAGAAAGACTGCCATATGGGTCCCACATTTTTAAAAAAAATAAATTTACTGACTAGGATGCCACGTCAGCGAAACCAGATATATATAGTGCTATGTGATCTAAATTGCACGGTTTTGTATAGTTTAGGGGTGAAGATTTCCAGTATTGGGATTTAGGGATGTCAAATAAACTCATTGTAAAGTTGATGGACGGCAGGTGAACTTATTCCTTCATAATATAGGTCTCCACGATGGACTGGTCCTAAGGACATCCACAACGTAGTATAAAACTAGTTCATAAGCAATACAATATATTATTGGAATAAGTTCATCTGAAGTCCTTTAACTTGTCAACGAATCCGATTTTCGTCCTTCAACCAGAAAACAAGATATAATGGGTTCTCAACCATCAAAACTGGTGCAAAATAAGTCCCAAGGCGGTTTGGACGGCGGTTTCAGCTGACATGGCGTCTACGTGGCTAATTTGACTCTTCATCTGGCGTGGCATTGACATGGCACATGAAGCAAAATTTAACAATTGACATTGACATGGCATCATCCTCCGCGCAGATCCACCGGTGACGGCGGCAACGAATCCGCACCTATCTAGGGTCTTATTTTTGGGGATTTTTATTTTTATTTTTATTTTTGCGTACGGACAACATAAGAACCCACACATGAAAATCGGATTTTTACGTACAGGTGCACCACCCGCATAAAAAAATAGCGATTGTCGTATATACTTTTGGGCAGACAGGTGGGTCAACCGTACACAAAAATAGGTTTAATGCTTTTTGTAGTAGTGATATTTTCATCTTCGATCAGGTGCATAAGTATTTTCAATCTTTGTGCATATTACAAAACAAACATCACGTGTAGTACATTATTTTAACGTAATTGGTAATCTTCAATTGACAAAAAGTTTGGGATAGATTTTTAGCGAATCCGTGCCACAATTCAAACTGCCCTCATTTTCTTCCAACTCCAGCGAGATGGTGGGATAGCTCAACCAATTATAGTTTGCGGTTGGAAGTAGGACGATGTTCCCTGAGTTTAGAGGAATGGTTGCGGGAGGCGGTAGCTCAGTGGTGCGCATTGGAACGGGTGGGTGGTGAGGCGATAGTGGCAGCAGGTGATGGGCCGGTGTTAAGAGCAGGGGCATAGTATAGTGAGTGGTTTGAAGGCTGGGACGTCGATGACATTTCTCCAATGGTGGGAGAAAGGAAAGCTAGTGTGGCAGGGGGCACCTTGCTGATGCACGTTAGCTTGAGGAGGAGGAAAGGAGGGAGGTCTGGCGGGCCTTGTTGGCACCGTTGAGGGAATCGAAGGATTGATGGGAGTTAAGGCCGTGAGGGTTGCATGAATCTCAAAGTAGATTCTATAGTCTAGAAAATGTAAGAGGGTATGGTTTTAAAAAGATAAAGAAAACATAAGAGGGTGATAAGAAACTTTTTCAGCATGTTTGGTAAGAGAAGGAAAGGGTTTTTTGGGAGTTGGGGGAGGGATTCGCTTTTGGAGTGAGTTTCATGTTTACTCTTCTTGCTTTGTTTGGTCATAGAGATGAGAATCATGGGAAATATCCCATAAATTGAATTTTATGTGATGATTTATGGGTTGGTATAGTTGGCCAAAAGGCCTGAGGCCCGATAGCCCAACCCGATTGGTGTCGGGCACATGCCGGCATGGCCCGACCGTTGGGCCATGTCTGGGCCTCTGCCTTGGCGCGGTGGGCCAGCCCGGCACAAAACAGTCCAAAGATCAGGGGGCTCAATAGACGAGGGAGCCAAAATAGAATAATTCCAGCCATATATGGTGGCCGAAGGAGATGAGGGATTCAAAATAGACTTACTCCAGCCATATAAGAGATGGTCGAAAGATATGAGGGAGGTAAAATAGACTTTTTCCAAGAAGGAGCACAATAGGCTTTCATGCCTTTAGGCTAGCCCATCATGGCCCACAAGTCTTATTGGGCTGTGCCTGGCCGTTGATCTAGCAAGTGGGTAGTCCGGCCCGGCTCGGCCCGGGTGGCCCGTTTGGCCATTTATAGTTAGGGATGATAATGGGTTGAGGCCCATGGTCCCTTTCATAGCCCATCTCAACCCTTTAATATTTCGAGCATTAGAACTACTAAATTTCAGTTAAATCCTTTTTTTACGTAGCCCTCATAGTTTTTTAGATCAAAAATTTGGATCAATTATCACCCATATGTACAGTTTAAATTTATCTCGTCATACTTATAAGAGAAATTCCCTTCCAAATACGTGGTCATATCCCGGTATTAAAAAAGTGAGAGTTTACACTTGAACTCTTTGTCCTAGTCTCTTCTAAAACTCTCACGTCCACCAACGAAATACTAGACTTAATGGTCTCAAACTCTTATTTCTCCATAACAATTCCCCCAACCAAACGCATGCACCGGTTCTATATAGGTAGCCGATCCTCTTGCTTTAGAGCAGGTACAATAGTAGGCTATTAGTCAGCTACAAACATATTTTAATGAGATAAAAGATGAGAGAGAAGAGCAGCGGGCTACAGATCTGTAGTCAGCTACAGCACGGACTCCAAAACGCAATGTGTGTATGACAGGTGGAACAATATACACTAATAGAATAGTACGCAATTATTATATGAATTGGCTATAAATAAATTGGAGCTAGTAGTTGGCTATACTATTAACCTTGCTCTTACTGAGGTGAGTGATAAAACCTTGCCAGTGTCCTGTGGCCTCGTCCACCGGACTGCGCGGACGCATGGGGTGCGTGCACGTGCGGTGCTCGCACGCACGCACGCATGTGCCCACCCTGTCTGTCCCGATGTCCGTGGACATCAACCAAAGCATACGCATATGCACGCGCCTCCCATAAAACACAAGCTGGCAACGATCCATTTCCACTCCTCGAGATCCCCAACTCCTCTCCCTCCTCTTTTATACTCGATCGATCGCCACTCTACCTCCATCACTGATCTAGCTAGCTACTAGTACAGTACACGCGTACGTACACCTACACCTTAGCTAGCTAGCTTAGCTTGTCGTAGAGACTAGAGAGGCAGGATAGAAGCTCTCAAGCTCAAGCTCTCATGGAGACGAGCTCGCGGAGCAGCAGCGGGTGCCAGTCGGGGTGGACTCTCTACCTCGACCACTCCAATGGCGGCCACCGGCAGTATTACGCGCGCAAGAACCACGAGCTCGACGACGACGACGACGACATGGTCTCCGACGCCTCCTCCGGCCCGCCGCCGCGCATGCGCGACGAGGACGACGACGAGGTGTGGCATCAGCATCGGCATCAGCAGCAACGCCGGCAACGGAATCACCTCGTCGGCTGCCACGCCGGCCACGACGACGACGACTCCGGTAGCAGCGGCGTCGGCGGCGACTACAACACTTGTACGGCCCGGTCGATGTCGTCGAAGAGGAGGGCCATCGCCGGCGAACACAGCGTCGTCGACGCGGCGGTTGTAGTCGTGCTGCGCCACCGCGAGCACAACTGCGGCGGCGGCGACGACGATCTCGACGACACGGCGAGCTCGTCGTCCGCCGTGTCCTCCAGCCTGCAGCCAAGCTGTGCTTTCTCGGCGAGGCACTTGCAGCAATGGTCGTCGACGGCGGCGGTTCGAGGCACGAGCATATACTGCAGGCCGCCGGCGCCGGCTACGCAATGCTACATCGCAACTGACTAGAAGAAGCATAGACTAGCCTAGATGACAAGACTTTTTTTTGTGTGTGTGTTTGTGTTTTTCTGTCCATAGAATTTTCAGTTGTTAGCTCTCTAGCTGAATGCAAGCAGATGGAGGCCTGTTTAGAATCTAACTTTTTTTTTTCTCTAGAATTCTAACTTTTTCATCGGATCGAATTTTTCTACACACATAAACTTCTAACTTTTTCGTCAAATCGTTCCAATTTCTTTAAACTTTCAATTTTAGCGTGGAACTAAACATAATGCAGCATGGTAACTTTGATTGATGCGAATTTTGACTAGATCGATGCATATATTCATGTGTTGCCCATTGTGTGTGCCAATATATGGTCATCTAACTCTGAATATCTCACTCAGCGGCGAATATATTATCCTGTTCAAGTGTTCATCTCTGAACATTCTGAAGAGAAGAAGGAAAATGGATATCTGAAGAAGTTCGTTAGTTTAAGCCAGTCTCTATTCTCTTCTCTGTTTTTGCTCAGCGTATCCTAGCTACAAGACAATGACGGCGCCTAAATGTACTGTAGAGCATATGTTCTGTAGGTAGGATTCAGCAGTGCTTGCGCGGGAGTTGATTTTAAACTCTCGAATGGACATCACTTCATTATTTACATGTTATTTAAATAATTATGAAAAATAATTAAAAAAATGAGAAGATGGATTTATATGTGATATATCACTCCACAAATATGTTAAAATTTAACTTCTACAAGTAAAAAAGAAATTCAACAATAGCTTGTTAACATATATTGGAAAGGAATTTTTTCATTGCAACATGTAGATGCTAAATTTTATTGTATGTTTGTTGAGTGATCTATCACATACTCACTCCGTCCAAAAATTATAAGCATTTTTAAACTCTGACACGTCTTCGAGATGCTAATTTAACCAATAATATCTATAAGAAGAAAATGTTTTAAAGAAAACATATTATGATAGTTTATTTAATGATAAATCTATTAACATCAAATTTGCATTATTTACATTAGTTTGTTTATAATCAGCTGCAACCAAAATTTAAATTTTAAATATTAATTTTAGAGTTGATTTTGATGTCTTTCGTCGTAGTTTATTTTTTAACATTGGCTTTTAAACACTAAGAATACATATACAAAAGTTATCCGCTTTTTTCTAGCAAGAGTTACGGTTTATAATCAGCTCTAAGCTAGAAGATGGGATATTTGTAAGCTTGCAATTTAGAAGATAATATATATATATATCTATGTTCCGTCGCTTCTTCGAATCGTGTCACTGATGGTGCGTTTTATTTTTGCTCACATTTTTTTCTTAATAGATACCCTATTCGTTTCAAAATATAATTATTTGTAGGGGTTTCAAAAAAAATGATTAAGATTAATGGAGAAAAACTATTATGCCCCTTATCAAATAAGATATGATTGTTGGGAATATTTTGCTCGCATTTGTTTAAGAGGGGTTATTTTTACAAGCGGAGTTCTTAAGCAACCACCCGTGAAATGGGTTTTCGCTGGCGGTCCTAAACCCGCCACCTCCATGGTACAATTTTGCAAGTGGAGATTTCATATACTCCCTTTATCCCATAATATAAGGCACAGTCAAACTTGACACAGTTTTCAAAACTAATTTTTGACTTATAATTTTTCATATACTATAAGGTTTATTGCAACAAAATTATAACCATTTTAAAGTAAATTTAAATGTCAATCCAATGATATTAATTTTAGCAAATAAAATTTAATTTATATTATAATAATTGTTGGTCAAATGTCTTTAAAATTAAATTTTAGAATATATGCACCTCTTATATTATGGGATAGAGGAAGTAATGCCAGTAGAAAAAAATAGGATACCGCCATGAAAAATATTTTTTTAAGTAGTGATATGTATTTGTTGGGTATGTGTTTATCGAAATTAATTGTGGCATACACGTAGAAGCATGCATGTGCTATAACGTAAGTACGTGGCAGTTAGCTATGTTAACTAGGTGCATGTACTACTAGTGAGTCACAATTAATAATTACTTTCTCCGCACCTATAAAAAACTAACCAGTATTAGATATGACACATTCTGCTAATACGAATTTAGATATATCTCTATCTATATTTATTGTAGATAGAATTTATTATATTCAGTTATAGATTCCCTTTTTTAAGTCCACGAGCGCTCAGGTGCAAGGATGCTTCCTCCTTTTCCTCTCCTCGTGCAGGGCCAGCAACAGCCATGCTTGACCAGGTCGTCCATCGCACGGCGCATGCACGCGCGCGCCGTGGGCGTGTGCATGGCGCCATGTGCGCGGACATCGGCAACAGCGACGCCCGCGCGCGGCGCCGGGCTGCGACCCACGCCCATATGCCACGCGGCTCCCTCCCTGTCCCATGCAGATGCACATGACAACGCCACGCATACCTCACGTGGCAAATTGGGCCGGCATCACGTGGCGAGACCGACCGCTCGCGCGCCCGCGCATGCACGACCCAACCCGCGGGCGGCCGCGCTACTATTGCTAGCTAGCTGCATCGATCTCTGTAAGAGAAGGTAGCAGTCTATAAACTAGCTATAACCATATATTAAAAAAAAAAGAGAGAAAAAAGCAGGCTAAAGATTTGTAGCCGGCTGCAACATGAACTTCAATACGTTATGAGTGTATGAGAGGTAGGATCAGGTATAAATAATGTAGTATATTTTTATGGGTAATTATTATATGAATGGGCTATTAGATTAGCTATAGATGATTTAGAGCTAACAATTAGCTATACTATTGAACTTGCTCTAATATCTGGCTTGTGCAGCGCACGCCGTATCGTACTTAGCGTGATCGAGCGAGCACCGAACGGCGTGCGGGCAAACACATGCGCGCACGCGGCCCGCGCCCTGCGCCGCGCGTTGCGTGCTACGTACTCCATCCATCCTAAAATAACTCGATTCTTAAGCTTCTATGTCCAACATTTGACCATCCGTCTTATTTAAAAAAATTATAAAAAAATTATAAAAAAAATTAAAAAAATAAATTACGCATAAAATATTATTCATGTTTTATCATCTAACAACAATGAAAATAGTAATCATAAAAAAAATTTTATATAAGATGTACAGTCAAATGTAGTACACGGAAACTTAGGAATTGAGTTTTTTTATGAAGTTTAATGGCCTTTATCCCCCCGGGTCTGCAGCCACGCGCGCATGTACGGCACTACCTGATCGGGCTCTGGTTACAAGCGCGGATGAGATGAGGTCGAATCCAAGGAAATTTAGAGGATGAAGACGGCAGAGCCGCAGAGGGATCGAGGAGGAGAATGGAACTGTGCAAGTGTCCTCGTCGTCGTCGCGGGTCATATGCACTGCACGGACACGGGCACAGGCACGCGGGGACGGACGGAGTTCACATTCTCTGTCATAACAATATACTATCATTATAACTATAGTTACTGATGATGTGTTTGAGTAATAAGAGGATGAGATCATGTATTAATTGGTAGCTATACTAATAGCAATAAGAGGATGATACCCAACTTTTGTATATCCTAACGATGTCTCATTATGTTAGATATTGGAGAAATGATGAAATAATTTACATCGAAATATTATAAAAATTATTTAAGAATGATGATTTAGCAAGCGTATATTTAGTTTTAAAATGAAATAAATTGTAGATATATTACTATATGCTTGAATGTTAAGCTTTGTGTACTTAATAAGTTGATGTGGCATGTGCTTGCATGTAGATTTTAGAAGTGCTAATAAATATTATTCTTACACGTTAAGCTTTAGGTATCTCTTTGGTTGAGAAACTAGCAGAATGGTTCTAAAAAAATACTTCCTCCGTTTCAAAATGTTTGACACCATTGACTTTTAAGTACGTGTTTGACCATTCGTCTTATTCAAAAAATTTAAGTAATTATTTTTTTCATATCATTTGATTTATTGGTAAATATACTTTCATGTACACATATAGTTTTATATATTTAAAAAAAAAATTTAATAAGACGAACGGTTAAACATGTGCTAAAAAGTCAACAGTGTCAAACATTTTAAAATGGAGGGAGTATATACCTTCAATATTCGAGATAGTCTCATCCGGGAAAAAAAGTGGCGGATGAATCCATCCCCACCTCGGCAGCTCGCGCACGGGCGGCCCACGTGCGTGCCGTGCGGTAGCCCTAGCCGCGCTTCTCCAGTCGGTTTTTCTGATGTCAGTCAGTTTCGTCTCCATCCGTTCGATTTCTTTTGCATGCACACTGCGACAAGTTCTATCCATCTGATCTTTTTTTTTTCTTCCGCTGTAAGATGTGGATTTACAATGTAATTTTTAGATTAATACACTGTATATACATTAAATTTACAATGTAATTTTTAGGCTTATAGTGTGATAAGTATATGAAATTTACAATATAATTATTGAAACTTATGATGAATACATATTAATTGTTCTTTTCTTAAAAATATGCCGTTATAAATATAGCTACTGCTTTTATATTATTCTTTCATGTAAATCATATGGCTTTTTTTTTAGAAAAAAAGATATCGAAATTCTCTTTGTTTTAACATGTATGTATTCATGTATCGTTCATAAGACCTCACCAATTCAATATGAGGAGGCATCCCTATCCGGTATCCCACCTTCATTCCTCTATCCAATAAAAATATGGTCATTACAACGCATTATATTGTATCTCTCAAAAAAAAACAAATTTCGTTCTTTCCCCTCAACAAAATAAAAAATATAACCGTTTCATCCTTAAAAAGCATGGATGGACCTTAACACATCCCACCTCATATTGAAACCAAACATAGGCATAAGTTCAATTCACTCTTCTCCACTTTGTCCATGTGCTGTCTTCCGTAATTTTTAGGCACATCTTATCCCTACTTGGATTGGACCGAAATCCAGGTTCCCGACCCATCCACTTGTGTGCGCTGTCCTAGTTTTAAATACCAGCCCATACATGTTAATGGACTGGAATTGAGGCCCACCTGAACGAGGAGCAGCCCATTACTTGTATAATCTGTGCCATTCGGCCTCCTCGGCCTATTACCCCTAATGGCCCTGATAATCAATACTCATGGCTATAATTAAGCCCATGTAGAAACAGTTGTTCGACCGAGCCATAAGTCGGCCACAAATCCGTTGATACGTCCGGGACATATACCGTTGTAGCCACCAATCGAAACTAAAAATCATCTTTAGTCTCGATTTTTAATGGATTCGTGATTATTGTAGATTTCGGCCGACCGATTTACGGCTACGATCACCTTTCTTCCCGGCGAGAGGTCAGGACGTTTGGTGTTTTCTGTTGTGGGATTACGTTTCAATTCTCTGTATTAGTCCCTACTCGAATCGGTAACCAAACTGCGGCTCGTGCGTTCCGGTACTCTGCTAAAATAAGTTCATAAAACTGTTTTTTGTTTCTAAGCTCAAATAAGCCGAACTGTAAATCTTCATATGATGTCTGAATTACAAGTCCAAACCTCCTTAATTCTTGTGTTTGTGCGTAAACCTATCTTCATCTTCAAGCCCATAAATTATGTCTGTAAATCATTCTACGTGTCACCTGTGGCCTACTGCCTCGAGAACAAAACATACTTCAGTCTCACAATCTTCTCATAAACAAACAAACAATGTCGGGACATACGTCCTGCATACAAGGCACAGATGTTATACCATATTGCAATAGAAACAAGAAAGAACAACATTAGTAGCGCAGTCCAAAGTGTCGTTATGGCATTTTTGCTCTTCTAACACCACAATACAATCACAGCATCACATCTTCAAATGACGGCAACCACTTCTCGTACAAAGCTGAGCACATATGGGTGCAGAGTTGCAAACACTGCAACTATCAAGCAAAGGGCAAATTAACTACCATTTTCCATTCATATTTCATACTCATACAACCAGTAGAGACAGTAGTACTAGCAGTAACCAGGTTCAGAAAAAAGAAAGCAGAGCTAATCCTCAAGCGGCGCTGTCAATGGCCATAGGCTGTGCCTCCTGCTTCCCAGGCACCTTCTGCAGCAGTTCAACAAGCAACAATGGTGAGAAACAAGCGCATCTGAGCTGAGGTAAGTGTGGCCGGAAGACGCTCAATAGTGGCAGATTAACCTACCTTGTTCTCCATGTGTTCCAGCTTCCTCCATTTCGCGAACATGTTGCCGTAGAACTTGGCGTCTCTCTTGTTGTACTCCTTGATCTTCTCCTTCAATGTCTTATACACCATCTTCACATCCCTGAGAAGAGAACAGCAACAGTGAGTCACAAATTATGGAGATATGGTGGTATTTAACATGTTCTGATGAACTTGAGCTTCACCTGTTGTCAGGATCAATCTCCAGTGCTTTCTTGACATCCAACTCTGCTAGTTCCAGATCAGCAAGCTCAATGTATGCCTGCGTCCTTCTGTACAAGGCCTTTACATTTGTGCTCTCCAGTTCCAAAACCTGCACAGCATTG
Organism: Oryza glaberrima; assembly: GCF_000147395.1. Classification (NCBI taxonomy): domain Eukaryota; kingdom Viridiplantae; phylum Streptophyta; class Magnoliopsida; order Poales; family Poaceae; genus Oryza; species Oryza glaberrima. The sequence goes on from NC_068329.1 coordinate 13,938,881, forward strand.
TTTTTACATTGTCAGTTAAGAACCTCTACATTAACAAGACAAACACCAAGAACTCGTACAGTACCTTGGTGCAGAGCTTCTCTGCTTCCCTGTATTCCTTCAGCTTCAGTTTGCAAGCAGCATTGTTGAGCTTGCAACTAACCTTGAGTGCTTTCGATTGCTTCTTCTCATCATCAGTGAAGGAGCTGTCATACTCGATGTACTTCGCAGCCTAATCAAGAGCAAAAAATATGAAGTATTAAGCAAATAAATTTAGAATTTATTTTAGGTTCAGATTTTAATTTTTTACCTTTTCGTATCTCTTGGAGGCCTTAGCATACTTGCCCATCTTGAACCACACATTCCCTTCATCTTTCTTCTTGGCAGCTGCTTCAATCTTCTCAGCATTGTCCTTCAAATCCCATGATTCTTTCTCCTGAGCGAAATCCAGAATTTTTAATCACTTTCAGCTCAACCAAAATCAAGAGACAGGTAAACAAACAACGAGGAGTTGATGGATTACCTTCTCGAATGAGACAAGCTCAACTTCATACCAGACTGTGGAGTTTGCAGGAACAACAGCAAGATCCTGCTTAGTCTCAGTGGATCCGAAAGCATGTTGAGGTGGTAATCTCACCAATGCAACCTCTCCTTTCTTCATGGTGACCACAGTTCTGTCCAGCCCTTCGATGACTTGCTCCTCATCTGTCCTGAACTCAAATGGCTCATCACCATCATGCCCTTTCTTGGAAAACACAGTGCCGTCCTCCAACTTGCCGATAAATCTCACTGCAAAAGCACAACAAACCATGGTTTATGCTTTTGTTCTTGAACACATTGCAAGTGTGCAGGTACAATAGAACCATAACAAATACAATAGAACCATAACAAATGCAAGAATTAGCAGCAGCAGCACACACCTCTAACTACTGCTCCATCGTTAGGGCGCTCATAGCCCTCCCCTTCCTTGAGGACTTTCTTCAGGATGCGCTTATCGTCGCCGATCAGAGTGACCGTCTTCCAGGAGAGCAACTCAAGATCGACGTACAGGGTAGCATTTGGCGGCACAGCAGCTTCAGCTCCAGAAGCTGGTTTGCCTTGCTCACCAAAGCCATCTACAGATCAGAAAAGTGCATGTCAGCACTCAACAATGCCATTTCCAAGATCATCAGAACATTACCACCAAAGACATAGATTAGTTGCAAAATCTCTTGAAAGGAGGACTCCGATTGACTCACATTGTGGCTTGACAGTGAGGAGGACCTTCTCGCCCTTCTTCATCGTCTTGACAGCCTTTGAAAGCGCCGGGCAGAAATAGCCTGAAGATAAACAGAATTATGTTCATCGGAGAGTGACATGGCATTTTTCAGGGTTAAATTCTGAATTGCAGAGGCTCAATGATGCAGGGGATACAAACCATCTTTGACAGCAAACTCAACACCGTCAGATTTCGATACCACAGTTCCGTCTTCGAGCCTCGCTTCGTACTTGACTGCAAATAGAGAACAAGTTTTGCAACCATTCTTTCAAAAAAAAAGTTTAGCAACCATTTCAGTATAAGAGAATTTTCACTGATGGATACCAATTTACCAAACCACCAATCAGTGTATGCAATTTCGAAATTCGCCTATATTTTTCTTTAATTTTGTAGAAATTCCTTCTGCCCCTTATCTTACTGTCTCACTTTGTTTCACGGACTTTAAAATGAGAAGAACAAAAATCTAAAATAGTCTTTCAATTTGAAATTTTCAGAAACTTGCCATCTTCCTGAATTTCATAGAAATTCATCATACCCCATATCTTACTATTTGCTGTGTTGAACTGAATTTAAAATGATCACAGTAATGCTAAAATGGTCTTCTCATTTGAAAATTTTCTCCTGATTCTCGTTTCGACTTGAGATTTCGTTCGAACAAAATTTTGAAACGTACCGAGCACCTCGTCGAGGTCCTTGGGATTCTCCCACTTGTGTCCCTCGGCGAGCACCTTCTTGAAGATTCCGCCGTCCTTGCAGATGTCCTTGACGCTGGCCCAGGAGAGCAGCTCGACGTCGAACCGCAGCGTGGCGTTGGGCGGGATCGCCGGCGGCGAGCCGGCCTCGCCGTAGGCGAGCTCCGGCGGGACGGTGAACACCGCCTGCTCCCCCTTCTTCATCGTCTTGATACCCTCATCCCACCCCTTGATCACCTCCCCTGCAGATTTTTCAAAAAAATTCAGTACGATTCGGCAATTCAATTCAACTATGGTGAATATTGCGACGAAATATGGGGGGAAATTGGGAATCCGATCCGCACCTTGGCCGAGGTTGAATTTGAAGGGGGTTCCACGATCGCGGCTGGAATCGAACTTGGTTCCGTCGAGGAGAGTGCCGGTGTAGTGAACTGAAATAAACAAAAACAAACAAAAAAATTCGAATTATTCAACGCTCTGCGTGCTTGAATGGATTCGTGTGATTCGAATCAACGGGAGGATGAAGAATCACAGGCATGGTGGGCGCCTACTAACCTTGGACCTCGTCGCCGGATTCGGGGCGATCCCATCCTTCCCCTTCCTTGAGGAGCCTCTTCCTGAGCCCCTGCTTCCCGATCTCCTTCTCCTCCCCGACCTTCATTGCCACGGGGGAGGAGGAGTAATCCACCTCCTCCCCCTCCTCGTCGAGCTCGTCCTTCATCACGTCGTCCACCTCCTCCTCCGCGCCGACCATTGGGAGGTCGTCGTACGCGTCGTCCGCCATTGGGTGGTGCGCGTGCTGGTTCGTGGTGCGCGTGCGTGCGTGCGTAGCTGTGACTTGGGAAGAGCGAGGGAAGGGAGGCGAGGTTGTTATAATAGTGTGGTGGAGGTGGGTATTTATGGAGGTTCTAGAGTGTTCGACGAAGCTCGAGGAAGAGGGTGGAGAGTGGAGAAGGCGGATTTTGGGGACGGATGGTTCGAGAGAGAAGACGGGGGTTGGCGGGAGGGGTTTGGAAGGCCGTGGATGGTTCCAGAAGGGAAGGTCCAACTGGCCGTAATCTCAGCTTACTTAAAAAAACAAGGTGCTTCCATCGTCCTAAAAAACCGGACGAAAAAACCACGACAAAAAAAAAAAAAGAGTCTGATCAAAAAAAGAAAAAAAACCGGGAGAAAAAAAAACGTCCGATCTAAAAAAAAGAGCGAAAAAAAACTGGCTAAAAAAAACCTTGGAAAAAAACCGGACGAAAAAAGAGCCTGATCCAAAAATAAAAAAAAAAGTCCGACTCTACCGATTCCCTGTCCGTCAAAAAAAAAAATAGCGAAATTTTTTTTAAAAAAAGTCCGACTCCTACCTATTTGCTATATGAAAGGGAAAAAAAAAGGTCCGACTCTAATCCAAATCACCCTTAAAAATGAAAAATAAAATTAATGTGCCGGATTAAAGATCTGTTTGTAAAAACGAAACCTACGAGTCGAGAGCATTCCAATTTTATATGATTTTAATTTTTGGATCTATACTACTTTTGCATTTGAGTCCCTGTAATTTTTATATTTACATTTGAGTCCCTATAAGTTTGAAATAAGATATTAAGGTCGTTTTTATTAAAAAATAATAAAAAGGGAAGAATAAAGGTAGAAAGGTGCATAAAAAGAAAAAGAAAAACCGCACAATAAAAGAAAATAAAGAAAAAGAAAGAAAAACAACAACAACAACAAAAGTCTGTTTCTCCTACGTGGCAAAAAAAACCATATATCCGATTCCTATAAAAGGCAAAAAAAAATGGTGAAAAAAATGCTATATCTGATTCCTTTAAAAAGGAAAAAAAAAGGTCTGATTGCTATAAAGACGAAAAAAAAATCCCAAAAAACATCTAGAAAAGTTCATCCGATTCTCTAAGAAGAAAAAATGGTTCGTAAAAAATAAATAGCTGGTTCGTATAAAATAAATAATACGCGCAAGAAAAAAATGAAAAGGGCGAACCAAATTCCGATTTCTAATCAGTATATATTTCTTCGCTATGTCTAATCTAATCTAACTATTTAAAAAGAGAAAACGCACGACAATAAAAAGGTTCAAAGAAACGTGTGAGAAAAATTAGAAAAAAGCGAAAAAAAACACGCTAAAAAGGTTTTCCATCTTCCATAAAAAAATAAAAAAACACGCAACAATAATTATTTCCATCATCAGTAAAAAAATTATTTAAAAAAAAAGCGAGGAAAAAACTGTCAGAAAAAACAAGCCATTTCTAAAAAATGGTTTGAAAAAACCGTGCAAGAAAAAAACATCGTTTATTGAAAAACAAATCGCTCTGAAAAATCTGTAAGAAAAAAAACGCTAAATTGATAGACGCTTGAGCCGGATAGGATCCATCCATTTTTTGTCATCTACTACACGGTTTTATTTCATCAGAATTTTTTTTAAAAAAAACATGCGAGGAAAAAACTGTCAGAAAAAACGCACCATTTCTAAAAAATGGTTTGAAAAAACCGTGCAAGAAAAAAACATCATCTATTAAAAAACAAATCGCTCTGAAAAATCTGTCGAAAAAACGCTAAATTGATGGACGCTTGAGCCGGATAGGATCCATCGTTTTTTTTGTCATCTATTACACGGTTTTTATTTCGTCATATATTCTCCTGTATTGGAAAAAACAAAAAAAAACATTCGAAAAAAACAAGCAAAAAACGCACGAGAAAATAATTATCAGAAAAAACATGCAAAAAACACACGAGAAAAGAAAAGCAAAAAAGGGAGAAAAATATGGTTTTCGTCGTCAGTAAAAAAACAAAAAGAACATGCTAGGAAAAAATTGTTAGAAAGAAATGCGCCATTTTTTAAAAATGATTTGAGAAAATCGCACAAGAAAAAAAATTGTTTATAGAAAGACAAGTCGCTCGTTAAAATACAAACATTGTCATTGACATGATTATGCATGAAAAATATATATTATCATTAGAATTTTTCACCCGTTGCAACGCACGGGTATTTTTGCTAGTTATTTATAAAAATAGAAAAAGAAAAAGAGAAATGCCACGGACCTGCTTGAGGTTTCCATGGGCTTTAGGAAGTAAGGCCCATCTCAAAGCCCAATTTTCTCAGGGTCCTGGGTCAGCTGGACTTTTATTCATTTTAGTACTTCTTATAAAAACTTAGTTTATAAATACACATCTGGAAAAACTTATTCTAAAAATAAATCTTTTTTTACTCATGGTGATGTTGGCTTGGAGGTCCAATATCTCTGCACTAATATGCGGGCACTGACACCCTCACCTCTTATAGAAGCTAATTCAGTGAAGGGGTCGGTGCCAATGACACCGGTGCCGATGATCTATTCGTATTATTTTTTTCAAAAAGGTTAAAATGTAAACATTATTTCTTATGAGTAGGTTCTCGGTGATAGTGTCAGTGTCATTGGCACTAACCTCCTTCATATCACATCAGTGAGCTTCCCGTGGCGAGGATATCAACACTAATCATCTCAATTTCTCTTGGGGGTTCCTATCTCGCGTGTGCGCAACATGAATCGAGGCGGCGCGCGTTTCGCAGGACTAATAGCGCTTAATTTTGGATAAGAAAACCCACACTCATTTTTTTTATAAAAAACTGCCATGCATAAGTTTCATTCTTCTTTTTTTTTTGTCTGAAACAAACTTTTAACTCATATTTATTTACAATTTGAAAATTTTTCAACTAATATTTGAAAACTTTCAAGTTTAGATTTAAAATTAGATTTAAAAATTTTTAAGTCAATATTTGAATATTTTCAACTTAATTTTTTTAAAAAAATCAACTCTGATGTTAAAACTTTCAAATCTTGATTTAAAAACTATCAAGTTAGATTTGAAAATTTTCAACTCGAGATTTGAAAACTTTCAACTCAACTTTGAAAACTTTTAAACCAGATTTGAAAAGTTTTAACTCAAGATTTAAAAACTTTCTACTCAGATTTGAAAACTTTCTACTTAGATTTGAAAACTTTTATCTCGAGATTTAAAACTTTCAGCTCGAGATTTGAAACTTTCATCTCAAAATTCAAAACATTCAAGTCAAATTTGAAAACTTTCATCTCAAAATTCAAAATTCAACTCAAATCTTAAAAACTTCCAATGGACATTGAAGATGAAAAAAATCAATTTATAAAATATCAGGAAAAAAAGATGCATGCGGCGACAAAATCTAAATAATCGTGGAAGAAAAAAATGAGCGTTTTCCTAAAGAAAAGTAACGACAAAAAAAAAAGACTAAACCTAACACGTGTCACGTGTGCGTTGGTCATTAGCGTTTACGCGCTAATCAGCGTTTCCTCTCACTTCCTCGCTGGTGGGCCAGAATAGAACACAACGAAGTGGGCCAGAAATGCGCGCTAGATCGATAAGTAGGGCGTTTGCGCTGATTAGCTAGTGGGCCTACTGATGGCTAGTGCTCGCGTTGGTTTGGTTAGCAAGGGGATGAGATTTTTCCACTCCATCTATACTAATATAAAAAGTACAAGTTCATCCACAATCATGCAATCTTGCAATCCTACAATCCTGGATCCAACCCACCCAGCCACCTACAATCCTACAATCCTACAATCACGTCTCCACAAACCGAACCCACGTCGTCCGGGAGAATGAAAAAGAAAAAAAAAACGAGAAAACCCACAAACCACCGCTCTCTCAGACACTTCCCTCCGCCTGCGCCGCCCTCCTCATGCCGCGCGCCTCTTCCCTCCGCCTCGCCATGCTGCTCGTCGGCGCTATCCTCCCCGTTCCCGCTCGCTCCGCCGCTTCCCTCCACCTGCGCCGCCGCCACCGCTGCCTCTGACACTAACTCCGACTTCGACGCTGCCTTGGTTGCTGCGCAAGGGGGAAGCTGTGGAGGCGGCTTAACGAGCGAGACCTCCTCCTACCCCGCCTCCACCGCACCGCCGTTGCACCGCTCCTGCTCGCCCGCATCACCTCCTCCTTCAATCCGTGCCGCCCCTAACCCTAGCCAAACCGAGATGCATCCCTCGAAACCGATTCACTCCGCTCGCGCGCGGCTGCACGCATGCCACGGGCATTGCTAGTTGGTGTGCACACGTGCCAGCTGCTCCCGGGCCTCCCGGCCCATCAGCCCATTTTTCTTTTTTTTTCACGATTTGTTTTTTCCTTTTTCTTTTGCGATTTTTTTCCCCTTTTTTTTCTTTTTTTCTGATTACTTTTTTTAATCTTTAGCACACTTATTTTTTTCAAAATGTTTTGAATTGAAAGTTTTTAAATCTTAACTTGAAAATTTTTAAATCCGATTTGAAAGTATTCAAACTCTTCCATAATTCCCCTATCTTGCTTAATATCTGAGTCATGCAAACATCAATTATATTTGTTCATTGCTCATGTAGACTTCAACTTACGCAAGGAATCACTTCTATATACATGATGTTCTGTTGGCTTGGACTTGCTTTTAATTCACTGCCGCCTCATTAATACATTTTTAACTTGGTGTTACTGGGACTGACTGACAGAAGTAGAGATTACAATTTCAGAAACCTGGCAATCGAACTAATATTGAATTCTATAGATTTTGGCTTTTAGGAGTTGGGACTTTCAAGTTGATGGTTGTGAGTGGCGATTTCTATTTGATAATTCAAACCTCTTTTAGATCTATGTGTGAATATTTTAGATGTATGAAACCTCCTCTGTACTACCTATGCCTTTTACTATATTGAAACTATTTTTATGATACATAATCTGAAATGTGTATTTGAGAAAAAATAATCTGTAAAGTATTTTACTACATTGTGGATTGATTTGAACATGGTTTGTGCAATTGTTGGTTGTCACACTGTTCACTTATTCACTGCCCTGTCTTTTGCTCAGATTGTACATGGATGGATGGCAATATGATTATTGTAGCTCGAGGCTTTGAGGTTTGATGAAGGGTAGGGTGCCTCTTCCTGACCTTTTTTTTTTTTCGAAATATCTTTCACAGTGCCTATTTGTTTGCTTGTGAATTTACAGCATCTGTGTAGAGTTATATGATTTTATAGGTCATTATGAACCAGTTCTTTCATGACCCAGATAAAAATTCTTGCCCCCTTCTTTTTTGTAGTTTTGGCTCAGGTAGTTACATAGGAGACCTGTATGAATCATTAAACAGTATTGCTTTGCAATGTTGCCTTACGTTGTTGACCTCTTAGTTATGAATAGTGGAATGCCACCTGTCAGATTCATATAAAAAAGGAAAAAGTACGAATTACCTCCCCGAACTATCGCGGTCGTCCGAATTACCCCCCTGAACCACAAAACCAGACACTTCACCCCCAACTATGCAAACCGGACGAATTAACCCCTTCGACCCAATCCGTGGTGGTTTTGGACAACGTGGCGTACACGTGGTAGTCCAGTCAGCATTCTATTTATTTAAAAAATGTGGGACCCATATGTCATACTCTCTCTCTTCTATCTCTTCTATCTCTCTCACACTTTCTCTCTCTCTCATCTTGGCAATGGCGGAGGCAGCGAGTGCGGGGAGCTGAGGCGAGGCGGCGGCGGAGGCAGCGAGCGCGGAGGTGAGGCGAGCGGCGGCGGTGAGGCGACGGCGGAGGCAACGAGCGCGGAGGCGAGGCGGCGGCGGAGGCAGCGAGCGCGGCGGAAGCAGCGAGCGCGGAGGTGAGGCGAGCGGCGGCGGAGGCAGCGAGCGTGGCGGCGAGGCGAGTGGCGGGGCAGGGCGGCGGGGCAGGGCAGTGGAGGAGGCGAGCGGTGGCGGGAGTGCGCGCTGCTCGAGGAGAGGCGAGGCAGCGGCGGAGGAGGCGTGGCGGCGCGGGGTGACGGTGCGCGGACGGGGCTCGAGGCGCCGCCGCTGGGGAGGAGGGCGGGCGCGCGCGTCCAGCCACGGAGTGCGAGGAAGGCGAGGAGCGTGGCGGAGACGTTGAGCGTGGGGTTGATCCCCGTGGTGAGCAGCGCCGCCACCATGCCCCACGCCGTCACCTGCTCGCGCCACAGCGGCGGCGGCGGCACATGCGCCTGCACGCGCTCGGCATCGACGGAAGAGGCAAGCGCGGCGGCAGAGAAGGCGAGGCGGCGCGGGGTGACGGCGCGCGGACGGGGCTCGAGGCGACGACGGCGACGGGCGACGGACGACGGCACGCGGCGCGGGCGGGGGAAGATGGCGACGGCGTCGCGCTGGGGCTGGTTGTCGCTCATGGCGTCGGCCGCCGCGCTCGCCTCCTCCGCCGCACCCCGCCGCCGCTCGCCTCCTCCACTGCCTTGCCGCCGCCGGCTCGCCTCGCCTCCCCGCGCTCGCTGACTCCGCCATTGCCGAGAGGAGAGAGAGTGTGTGTGTGAGAGAGAGATAGGAGAGAGAGAGAGAGTGACATGTGGGTCCCACTTTTTTTTTATAAATAAAATAATGCTGATTGGACTGCCACGTGTACGCCATGTAGTCCAAAACCACCGCGGATTGGGTCGAGGGGGGTAATTCATCCGGTTTGCATAGTTTGAGGTGAAGAATATCCGGTTTTGTGGTTCAGGGGGGTAATTCGGACGAACATGATAGTTCGGAGGGGGGGGGGTGATTCGTACTTTTTCCTATAAAAAACTGTAGCCAGAGCGAGGATGAGTAACGTGCAATTTCAGGCATGGTGTTGTTTCTATAGGTGATGCTTTCTCAGTTCTCCTGTATGAGCTGTGTGTTGTCATTCATCCTTACTCTCAAGCTGTCAGCAGCTTGCCTGATGGACAATATATCTAAATATGTGAAAGCAACAAGCTTTCTCAAATAATATTAAGCCACGTCATATGTTTTATATGAGCCGTTGGATGCAACCAAAATTCAGCCCCTGCCGTTGGATGCAGCGTGTAAAAGAGGCTCAGTAAAAGAGAGCAAACGGTCAAGAATATTCTGGATAGGTTGGGAAGAAGGGAACGAGAGGGAAAGAAATCCGCTCCTGTGCCACCAGCCGTCACCTGCGCCTGTGCCTTGCCCCGCCGCCACCTGCGCCCAGCCCGCCGTGCGCCGCCGCCGGCAGCCCTGTGCCCCTCCGCCACCTGCGCCCGTGCTGTGCGCTGCTGCCACATGCGCCCGGCCGTGCCGTGCCGCCACCAGCCGTCGCCTGCTCCAACCGTGGCACTACGCCACTGCCCCTCTAGGTCCCATGCCGGTACGGTGGCAAGGCACTGGCGAGGCTGCAGACTGAATTTAGGTCTTTTTTCTGCTGCCGTTTGAGCACACTAAGTAGGGAAAAAGCATATTATTAATATACTGCAAGGCAGTCTACATACACCATGCAGACTTTGATTTACTCTTTACCAGCCAATAAGCAAATAAATAAGTCTTAGTCCGTATCAGGTTAAATTTAGCTGATGACTTAAGAATTTCCTTCCATATGCTCAATTCCTGCATACAACTTCCAAAAGGTGAACAAAGAGGATGATGATATCCTCTCTACCAGAAATTTCAGCTGGAAGTCCTCATCTGATGTTTGGGTTGGAGGGGGAGTAGTACAGTATCATGGTCATTGATCTTCTTGGTTCAATTCTAGATGACTTAATCAACCTCTGCAACAGAAAGTTCTCTCTTAAAACAGTAGTTATGCTTACTGATGAAATGGTGGCTTTTTCTAACTCAATATTTTATTTTGGCTGTTAATTTCAATTTGTAACATTTTCGACTTGCTTGAAGGAACATAAAGCACTGGTGATTCCCTCCACTGTGCCCTTTTTGAATCCTACTGCTACGAAGGCAACATCTTTTCTTCAGTTCTATTATTGCCCTAGAATGAGCATTTTGTTTTTATTGAAACCAACGGCAAGAGGTCAATCTTTTTCTCAGGTCATACAATTTTGCATAGATTCAAATTTGAAGTATACAATCTCATGATCATTATAATTACGACGCATATCTAAATATATAGACATGGATTTTATACGGGAATTCAAAGTCGTGCAACGCACGACTAAATGGCTAGTATATATGGAAATAACAATACCATGCTCATATAACAGGAAGTTGAGATGAGTTAATAGATATTTATCCATATCGTGCCTAGAGTTTCACAAGAGGTAAAATAATGAAAAAACAAGGTTGACCGATCTGATTGAAGTTGGTGCTTGATCATGGTGGGATATGTTTATTGTGCTCTCTATTCCTAGCCATTTTTAACCAGCAATATGCTAGCATGCTATCATTTCAACTTATCTGAAGACTTTTATTAGTGTTTCAGACTATTTGCTTTCTATCATTAATATGCATGGTCATATCTACAGTATATATTATGTATTAGTTTGACAACTCAATTATATTATGGACTATGGAACATGGTATAACTGACGATTATTAAACTTACTGTAAATGACCCTTGTGGAGGTGGGATACTTCACAATCTGTAATATGTATGTATCTATATATATACTTACTGCAAAACTACCATGAAAGCATTGGGATTTATCATCTTCTTAATATATCTTTATCTCTGCATGTTACAGTATATTTTTTCGGCTATGTCATGAACTTTGGGTCTTCAACTAGCGCCTGGTACATCCTAGAGATTTATTGTCCAGTTAAATTTTATTTGACTGTATAAGAGAGATGTCCCTAAATTTTATCTACTGCATTGCATCTTGATACAGTATAACATTACATGTTTTCTCAATTTCAGGTGCACTTGAGGAGCTGAGGTTTGGCAAAAAGTAAAGCACCATAGACAAGGAGATGATGGCAACCCCAGGAAAAAAAAAAGGAAATGCCTACAATTTACTGTTCATATAATCTCTTGTTGTCCTATAATTTACAGTACCTTTCTGGGATATATTGTGATGTAACTATAGCAGTTGGTCACTGATTAATACACCTTCTAGGTCTACACTTTGAATCTTTATATGTGGACTTCCACAAACTGAACTTGGCCACTAACTGACTAGCTATGATTTTGAATGGTATTGATTGGAATTGTGATGGAATCGGTTCACATTTTTGTCCTGTACATTTTTTCCATTCCGTTGCTATGTAATAAAATAACAAATTAGGTTTATTTCATGAATGACCAATGCAATAATTTTATTTTTACCAGTGTCTATGACGATTCTTTAATAATGTATCAGTATATATATGATCAGCAATAATATATATTACGAAAACGTGTCTTGCACGTGCACGTTCACTAGTGGAAAGCTATGGAGTAGTTCAAACTGTGGAGCATTATATGTGTGCGGTTGATCTTGTTGGTCGAGCTAGACGTGTAAGGGAAGCGGAGAAGTAACAACAATACAGTGTACTTGTCAGGTTATGGAAATCTGTAGCTAGTCTGAACGAAAATTAGTGCAATCTAATCTTGTCTCTTGATGTATGCAATATGGAGCAGCCGCACGCCAGCACCAGCTATCCCTAACTAGCCTGTATATGAACGATATGAATGAGAAGAAACTAAAAATACCGTAGCATCAGGTTCGAAGTAGTGGAATGATTCGTCTCTTGATGGTGTAGAATGATTCGAAGTAGTCACCAGGTTCGGATGAACAGAAGACATCTGAGAGCAAAACAACGATCCCCTTCGCCTCGATGAAATATTTTGCCGGCGGCGCGCCGCGCATGGAACCACAAGAGGAGCTGAAGAGGCGTAGCATATCAGCGCCGTGATTAACGAGATCAGCTGAAGAGGCGGTACCAGATGGGCTGTTCTGCAAAACAGAAGTGGAGGAGGCGGGCGTGTATTCGTAAAATTGCCACGCTAGGAGACTTGGCCGTAGGATGTCGATCGAACGGATCCGGACGCACATGTACACGAGTGCAGCTGTACTCCCGTGTGCACAGGATACGCTGCCTAATATCATAAAAATCAGGATACGACTTTTGGTACTCCTTAGCACGATTCCTTAGCTTTGCGAAATTCTCCCTGATAGTATTTCTAAACCAATCCTCCGCAGTTTCAGGCTTTGGTGGATCTGGTGGTGGACTTGGTGGCCTAAAAGGTGGTTGTTGCGGCACAATATTGTTATATTGGCCATACCTAGTATCGGGAGGATATCCCCTATTAATATCATTGTAGGCATTAGGGATACGTGGAATAGTATGACTAACAGTATTAACAAGTGATGAACAATAATTAAAATCAGTACTGCTAGTCGTGGTATAAAAACCTGGAGAAACTCCCAGGGAACCGGTCTGACCGGCCCATGGCCCTGTCTGACTGGTGGTCAGTGGCGCGGTCAGACCGGCCACAGGAGGTCCGATCTGGCTAGAATAGGGCACGGTCTGACCGGCTATGGTAGGCACGGTCTGACCGGCATAGGATGCGGTTAGACCAGTGTCATGACCGGTCATACCGTTAGCTAGGTTTTGCATATAGCCGATTCCTGTGTAATCGGCTGTATAAGCACCCATTGACGCCCCCCCATAGCATTATAAGCATATTGTATAGGAGCAAAACTAGAAGTAGCATATGCATCTACATAATGATCATTAACCTTTTGAATAGCAAAGTATGGGTTGGATGAATCGGAGGTTACCTTCGGTGAAACTATAACTTGAGGTAGCGGGACGTTTCCTTTCACGACGCCTTGATCGGTCCTAATGTATTGTGTAGTAACGTTATTGAGCCCGTTCCCGCTCGTCATAGTTGATGAAGAAATTTCTTGATTAAATCTGGCCATACAGATTATAGCCGAAATCGCTGACCGAATAGATTAATATACTGTCTTGATATGTTACTGTGTTTAGCCAATTTTATTAAAACTAGCCTTTGTTGATTTTTCTGGACGTAACAGTAACTTCGGTACTGTAGCAAACTATACAAAATTAACCGATCTGAAATAAGATCGGCTGCTCTGTTTCCTATTTCTTCTCGGTAACAGTGTGTAGCAATAAAAGGAAACAATGTTCTTGCTGCTTTTGCTCGGTAGATCGGCTCTAGTAGCCTGATCTTTTCTCTGTTGCCGTATGAAACACAAAGAAACGAGGCCGTCGAGCCGGCTTCTGCCTCCTGACGATGATCCTCGGTATACGCGGCGTGCTGGACGGCAAGTATTCAGATGGATTCAGTGACGACCAGATAATTAACTTCGCCGCCGAACGGATTAATTCGGCGAAAAAAACCAGTGCGTAGCGATAGCAATTACAGTGTAGATTGATTTCAGCTATTTAGCCGAAACTCCTGATTTGATGAACAGTAATTACTAGATTAAACGAAATTCGGCCCTGATATGGCCGATTAGATCGTTCCCTAGCGGAGTCGCCAAAAATCGTGTTGGCAACTTTTTTGACAAGTCGAAAAGCACGATCGCAACACCTAAACGCCTTGCGGTGATATGGAGTCACCAACCACCTCGATTAAGCCAAAGGGCCAAATCAAGATGGGTTTTGCAAAAAGAAAAGATAAACCGGCTAGCGGAGCCGATTTAGAGATCAAAATCAGCCTCTATGCCGATTTAGATCGATATGAGGATAACTACCCGTCTCGTGGGCAAAACGGAAGGTTTTCAGGACAAACCTACAAAGAGGTGTCGCACTCTCGCAGTGGCGGTGGACGGTTTACGGCGCAAACCGACAAAGATGGACTAAAACTAGGGTAAAATAGAAAACATAGTAAAAGAACGATTCAAGTAGATTGTATTCGGGTGTTTTACAATAAACCTGCCTTGTCCCTTAAATAGGGGTTGGTCTTACCCTCTACAGGCCCTTCTCCACGTCCAACTCGGGATAGAAACCAAAGGAAACACGAAACATGCCTTCCTGAGCAAGGAAATCCGAGGCCCGACGAAAACAGACTCGGACTCGGACCCTGACGGTCTGACCGCCTACATACCTGCGGTCAGACCGGCCCTACTAGCCGGTCAGACCGCCCACACACCTGTGGTCTGACCGGCCCTATGAAGGAAACTCGTCACTTTCCAAACTTTGGCAATTTTCCCCTATTTCGTCCATAGGTGCCAAATTTAGGTGTAAACAAGAACAAGATTGAGTATCAATGCAAAAAAAGGAGCCAGGGTGTAGTTGGATTGAGGTGAAGGATATTGTTCATGTATTCCTTGTGGAAGATAGGAATCATCCAGAGAGAGAAGAGATGTACCTAATGCTAGAAGATTTAGTTTCTAATATATCTTTGTATTCTGAACCTGATGAAGAAACACATGGTTATTGTCTCGAGCCTGCATCATTAGACTTCCTTACTTCCCAATAAAGGCTAATTAACCATTACTACACGATTGATTTTCCTGGACGCCCCCACTTTTGTTTCCATGTGGTTCGTAAGTGGAACCGCATGGAAAAATAGAGAACCGGCGCTGGGGTGTCGCCCGCACGGGAAAATCGATTTTCCCGTGCGGGCGTCCTAAGCCAACCGCACACCCCGCACGGGCCCACCATTTAACCCACCTCCCACCGCCCGCTCCACCAACCACTCTCCCACTCCACTCCTCTCCTCTCCTCTCCTCTCCTCTCTCTCCCTGCCTCTCTCTCCTCTCCACAGCGACAGCACGGCGCGCGGCGGCGGGAGGAGAGCAGGCGGCGTTGGCCGCCACGGGCGACAGCGGCGGCGGCGCACGCCCCCTCTCCTCCTTCCCCTAGCAGATCCGGCGGAGGGGGGCTTGGAGGCGGCGGATCCGGCGGTGCCCGCCCCCTCCCCTCCTTCCCCTTGCAGATCCAGGGGAGGGGGTGGCGGATCCGGCGGCGGCGGCCGCGGGCGACAACGGCGGCGGCACGCGCCCCCTCCCCTTCCTCCCCGTGCAGATCCGGCGGAGGGAGGGGCTTGGGGGCGGCGGATCCGGCGGCGCCCGCCCCCTCCCCTCATTCTCCTTGCAGATCCGGGGGAGGGGTCGGCTGATCCGGTGGCGCGCGGCGGCGGCGGCGGCCGCGGGCGATAGCGGCGGCAGCGCGCGCCCCCTCCCCTCCCTCCCCGTGAAGATCCGACGGCTCTCCTCCCTTCCTTTGTAGATTCGGCG
This sequence comes from Oryza glaberrima, assembly GCF_000147395.1. Taxonomy (NCBI): domain Eukaryota; kingdom Viridiplantae; phylum Streptophyta; class Magnoliopsida; order Poales; family Poaceae; genus Oryza; species Oryza glaberrima. The sequence continues at coordinate 13,954,706 of NC_068329.1, forward strand.
GCATGCGTCGGCGACAGGTGACCGGATCTATCTCTCCCCCTCCTTTCTTTGTTACTTGTGTTTTTTGTGTGTGATTTGTTCATGTGAGATGTGTTCATGTGATGTGTTCTTGTTGATGTGTGATGCTTCTTGGGATGTGTGTTCTTGCGATGTGAGATGTGTTCGGCGGCGGGCGACCGCGAGGGCGATGGCGGCGGCGGGCGACCGCGAGGGTGACGGCGGTGGGCCTTGGCTAGGCGGCGGCGGATTAGGGTTAGGGTTAGGGTTTCTTTTTTCTTTTTTTGTTTCTTTTTTTTATTTCTCCGTGCGAGCGGCTTAAGCGCCCGCATGGAAATTGGTTTTCGCGTGCGGGCGCGCCACCCGCACGCAAAAATCGCGATTTTCCCAGACGAATGGGTGCGTGTGGGCCGCCTACCTGCACGCGAAAATTGGCTAGCCCGCTGTTGACGACCAAATTTGGTAAGATGTGAACCAGGTTCAACATTGGGATCGAGGCGGATTCAATAAAGAGATTGATTCGAAGAACAGAGTATGCATCGGCTGCGAAGGTATCGGCTGGAGTATGCATCAGCTGAGATGAATCGGACGAAAGACAGCCGATGGAGGTGATGCAGCCGATTCTGATGAAGATGGTTTCAAAGTTGTTTCCAGAATCATTCAAAGTGCTTCATGTGGATTGTCACGATGGAGATAAAGCTTTCGGATAAGGCAATTGTATCTGTTAATTAGGATATTTCATGTAATTTCCTTAGAGATATGTTTGAGCAAAAATCTGCCGCAAAGACTTATGGTATCTTAAAGTTTGTTAGAGTTAAGTGTCGTGTCCGGCAAGGACATATTTTGTATCTTGGGTATAAATATGACCAGAACCCAAGCAATCAATTAATAATCGTTCAATACAATCTCGGCGCATAGCCACCCTTTTTACTTTCGTTTATTTCGACGAGTTCTTGCTTTCGGGTTGAGCTGCATCGATTCGATCTTCAACTAGAGGTAAAACTTGTTATGGCAGCTTGCGTTCTCGGGGTTAATGCTTCCATCTTTGTTGTACTTTAACCTGGTTTATGTAATCCGTCGAGTTATCATATACATGTTGCAATCTATGCTAGTTACGCTATATAACTTGTTATTGACTGGTTCTTATCGTTAGGAAACAATCGGTAGAGTTATGTTTTGTTATTAATCTAGATTGTATCATGTATCTACCATCTCTTATAGATTTTCATCATCCTGCTTAGATCTCATACTTGTCTTTATGCTTAATGCTACATCGGTTGAGTTCGATCTATTAAGTGGTATTTATAATTATGATATCTGGCTTGTTTTATGATCATCGAGAGAGTTAGTATCGGGGTTTCAGCCGATCTTACCTGATTTAGCTTCATGTCTTATATGTTTGATTGATATGCTAAATCTGCCCTTTATATTAAGATCTTATCGTAATAAAGTATATTAGGCTTCTGTTTGATATATTATCTGTTTTAGTATCTTAACGTAGAGTGGTATCGGAGTACTAGCCGATACATGTTAGATCTATCTGATCGGCTATGCTATAAGTGTTTATAATCTTTATGTTAATATATATTTCGATCTAAGTGATTTATACTGTCTCGGCATGGCGACTGATCTATCCCAATCACTTGGTTTAAATATACATCGACAGAAGGATTATATAGCGTTAATATCTACAGCCGATCGAGTAGATTTATTCTTATCTTGCTTATTTATAGCTGCCGATCGATTCACATATGACATCGGCTTGAAGATAAATGATATGTCATCGACGACTGACCGATCATCTATCGTTTATGGATTTACCCGAGGTTTCTTTTGTCTTTATTTTTTGTTGATTGCAGGATCAAATCAACTGGCACGCTCACGAACCTAAAGGCAAGATTTTGGACCTGCACTGAAGTTAAGCAGATCTTCCATGCCAGTGTGTGTTTTTCGCATCAACACGCTTTTGGCACGCCCGGTGGGAAACGGCAAGTGACAACAATGTCAGCAGAAAAGCCATCTCCGTCGTCAGCAAGCAAGCCGCCAATTCCTCCGAAAACGGAGCTGGCCTTCGGCGAGGTCGGCCCGCCGCCGGCGATCCCGCCTAACGCCATGCTGCGGTTCGACGTCGAGCTGCTTTCCTAGGCTAGTGTCAAGGACATCTGCAATTCGGCGACATTTTCAAGAAGGTGCTCGCCGAGGGACACAAGTGGGAGAATCCCAAGGAACTCGACAAGGTGCTTGTTACGTTTCAAAATTTTGTTCGAACGAAGTCTCAAATCCAAACGAGAATCAGGAGAAAATTTTCAAATGAAAAGACCATTTTAGCCTTATTATTATCATTCTAAATTCAGTGGAACACAACAAATAGTAAGATGTGGGATACGAGGAATGTCTATCAATTTCAGGAAGATGTCAAAATTTTTTGAAAAATTCTCTTATCCTGAAATGGTTGGTTAAAATAATGGGTTATGAAACTGCTGTAAGTTTGATTAAGCCTGAAATTGCTTATCTTCAGTACTTAGATTACAACGGGTATATTTGCAGACTAAATTTTATCCTTTGTTTGCAGACCCATCCCTAATAAATGAGCTCCTTAATAATGTCTACATGTGCAGCCTTCCCTCTTTTAAGGGTATGTATATTAGATTAGTGATTCTATTGGCGATCACTTTGCAAAGGTTGCTGTTTCAGTGGATAAGAGGGCTTACTATCAAAAACTGAGGTGACAGACATATCGTGTGATTCTAGAGCTATTCATAGTGCAGCTGCTGGTGGAAATTTGCCATTGTTGAAATATCTTCTAGAGGACATGCGATTGAATTGAACGCACTTGATAAGCTAGGTATTTCACCAACCTTATCTTTTTATTAATTACATTTATGATTATATGTGTTGTGTCAAATGTCAGTCATTTTTTATTAGCTCTAAGATTATGGTTCAAGAAGGCCGGTGGTAGAGCAGTGCTAGGACAGACAACTAGTACTACCTCCCTCATGTTACACATATTTGGCACTATTGACTTTTACTATTTTTCTTGGACCGTCAATATTTTTTAAATGGTTACTTTACGATGAATGATAGTTTAAATATTTTTTGAATGGTTACTTTATGATGAATGATAGTTTGATTCTTATATCTAGGATGCAACATACTTTGATAATGTGGCAACTTTTTAAGTATTTATAATTTATTATGCGAAACTGATAGGTGTCCAAAATTGAAAGATGAATAGTTTCCGTGCCAACTATTTGCAAATTGAGATAGTAAATCCAATAAATTAGAAATCATATTTATACTACTTATTAAAAGATAGTAGTGCTGTTGGTGAGTCTGCCAGCGCCACCATCATTGACATGTGGGCAATGATATTAGGATTTGGGTGAATTTGTACTCTGTAGACTACAGCTCTTTAATTTTCTAGGCATGGCATATTGTTTGTTTTTAGGATGAAAGGTCTTGTTTCAACCAATTAAAAATATATTTGTTCAACAAGGACTTAATTTTACTATCTTCAGTAATCCGTTGCAATGCATGGGTATTTGGGTACTCCCTCAGAGCTTCCCCTCACTCTCCACCTATTTGTAATGTACAAAAGATACAATAGAGCCTCTTGTAATTCAGCTCAAAGTTGTGTGTCTTGAAGTGAGGGAGAGGAGCTCTATTTATAGCCTCCATATAACGGTTATAGCTATGGGAAATGTCCAAAATGCCCTCAACCATCATTGGGACTTCGTCAGGAACGTACACGTGGAAGGCTAGGATGAGGGGAGTTTGTGGTGGTTCGGCCAAACCGTGGGCCCCACCTCCTGGCCTCTCCTTTGGCGGGGTCACTGATTGGTGGGCCCTGATGGCGGTTATGGCAGTTATGTCTTGTTCCATGGCAGTTTCACCTGACTTGTGGGCCCTCCAATCCGTGTGCTTGTGTCTGATTGGCCAGAGGTGTGTTTCCTTGTATGCCGGGTGTGTTTTCTCCTTAAAATACCTGCATACACATATTTCACCAACACTAGTGGAATTGATTAGTAATAATCCTTACCACTAGTTGGATACCACATTTTATTTCATTATCTGCAGGTATTGACGGTCAAATATTATCATTTAAGGATCGCCAACATCCCCTTCATTCCCTCTCTCTTGCGCATTCAAGAAAAACAGAATCTCCTCGTTCGGAAACACGTTTTGACATACTCACTCAGTCGTATTCACCACAAGAGATCACCGTTGTTGTTTCTCTCTATCGGGACCATGTTGTTGACTACCTCATGCCCATTGTTCTGGTTTTCTTCGTTGCCAACCACCACCATCTTTGGATGAGTCATATTGTGGAACACACTCGACCACCATACTCACCGCTGTTTGGTCGTTGGAGCACCGTCGCCCTTCTTCTCTTCTCTTTTGTTTATTGTGTTGGTTAGGGAAGACGATAAATAATATTACTTGGTTTCTCCTGCGTGTTCAAGGAAAACAGAATCCTCTCGTCCGAGAACGAGTTTTGACACACTCATCCAGTCGTGTTCACCACTAGAGCTCGTCGTTGTCGTTTCTCCCTCTTTGCCCCCCTACATCCCTCTTGTTCTGGTTTCTTCATTGCCAACCTCCACCGTTTATGAACGAGTCACATTGTGGGATACGTCCTACCACTTTCCTTACCATCGTTTGGTCGCCGGAGCACCGACACCCATCTTCCCTCCTCTTTTGTTTCTCGCCTTGAGCTAGGGAAAACAATGAACATCGTATGTTGGGCATTATTCCTTCTTAGTCTATCCAACCATGATCCTGGACTACTCACATAATATTAAGACAAATGGAGTATGAATAGAACATGAAAAATTCTAATTTATATCAATGAAACAAGCACCCGTTCAGAATTAATGAATCATATTTTCATACGTGGGCTAAAAGAAGTTTTTTTCAATTTCTAACTAATTTAAGTTGTTTTTTCATTTACATTATTAGATTTAGCACTATTTGATCCACTAAAAATTATTGTAACTTATAGTTTTCTCTATATTAAATTATTTATAGCTAAATTTGAAAATAGGATTAAGTCATATAATTTTCCTAATATTGAATTATCATTCCCGACAAAGTTATTTGTAGTTTCATGTTGTTATTTATACGTTTATATTTCCTTCATCATTTATGCCCAACTATAATATATGGTTTTGGATTTTAATTTATGTCAATGAATATTATTTAGAATCCGTTGCAACGCACGTGTATTATGCTAGTATAATTAAATATGTACACATTCACCAGAAAAAAGGAAGAAAAACTTATGTACGTACATATCCCAGGAGAAGAAAATGCAAAAAAGAAAAAAGCAAACACACAGTAGATAAAAAAAAAAGAGGGCACGTACGTACATAGGCACCTATCATCGAGAAAAACAAACGATCAATATGGTTATTTAAAACATAGCACATCTATCTTATCTATAATAAAAGAAAAAATTATTACATCACATATTAACAATATTTTAATTAACAATTTATCACACGAAACCGTATTATGCCTTTTCTCACCACATAGTATTAACAATTATTGAACACCACATTAATTTGCAAACAATTCCATCTACTTTCGCCTCCACCTATGAACCCAATACATATATCTCAAAGAAAACAAGGATTCTTCATCTCCCCCTCCCCGTCCCCTCACATGCGTATCACTGTCTGCTCCTCCCACTAGCTTGAACTGGCGCTCTTCATTCCTCTCCCCATTCATATTATTTAGCTATCCAGCGAAAAGAGAAATAATTAATAATTATAATTTTGAAATGATTAAGCTACATGCTACACATTTGATTTCTAATATAACTATTGCTCTATTTATAACTAAACAAACAAATTAAGATTCGTATGCCTATACTTTTCTATATAAGAAATATATCACAGTCAACCCATAAAATTTTATGTACATACATGGAATTTCATGGGAGCTAGAAGGCATTGCTTATGGAGAGGCTCTCATATAAACTCTACTAAAAATTCTTTGGTACTTTGAGAGACGGTTTGTCAGCCAAAGAAAAGAGGAGGTTAGGGGTAATTGATCTCAGGCTTCAGAACAATGCTTTGTTAATGAAAAATCTGCATAAATTCTATAATAAGCACCCTATTCCATGGGTTAAGCTGGTTTGGTTTTCTTACTATATTGATAAAGTACCTCATGACGTTTTCCAGAGAGGCTCTTTTTGGTGGAGGGATGTGATGTAGTTTGCAGACATTTTTAGAGGGATTTCTTCATGTAAAGTGGGTGATGGAAAATCCTGCTTATTCTGGGATGATCTGTGGAACAACAAGATTAGATCAGTCATTTATCCAAGAGCTTACTCTTTCGCTAAAAATACAAAGGAATGTTTTTATGAGTTCTACTAAGGGGCTGTCACAACTCTTCATGCTTCCAACGTCAGAACAGGCTTTTCAGGAATATTTGGTAATGTCAGCTAATGATCCTTTGTGTCAACTTTCAGATGATAGAGACTTACGGAGTTATGTTTGGGAAAACTCTTCTTTCTCTTCTCGAAAAGTATATGCAATCCATTTTATGTATATTCAAGCTCCTGGTTATCTGAATTGAATCTGGAAAAGTAAATGCACTATGAAAGTTAAGGTTTTTCGATGGCTGCTTCTAATTGACAGATTAAATACCCGAGATATGCTAGATAGAAAGCATTGTGCACCTGTGAACAGTGATTTAACTTGTGTTTTGTGTTCTTATGGAATTAGAGAAACCTTCATGCATCGTTTCTTCCATTGTCCTTTCAGCTCTCAGTGTTGGGCTCAATTTGGAATAGTCTGGGACGTATCTCTTGCTTTTGAGCAAATGTTGCTTTAAGCAAAACAAACTTATCGGTCTTGGCACTTTGTTGAAAAAATTCTCTATGTGGTTTGAAATATTTGGAATAAGAGAAATGGGCTTATCTTTGATGGTGTGATTCCATCTGTTTCTTCTTGGAGGGGTTTCTTTAAGAAGGACCTTTATATCCTTATTTATAGATTACCTGTAGGAGATAGGAATTTTCTTTCGGATTGGTTAAGCCTATTGTAAATTTATTCTTTTGATCTTTATATAAATTCATTTACTGTGGGGGATTCCCCTACAATGTTTTCTTTCAAAAAAAATCTATGTGTCATCCCGTTGATGCGAAAAACATACACTGGCCTGGGAGATCTGCTTAGCTACAGTGCAGGTCCAAAGGTTGATGAGATGCGGGTGTGCCAGTCAGTTTGACCCTGCAACAGACAAGATATACAAATCTAAGATCAATGAGCCGATCGGCTGACAAGCCGATGGAGTAATTCCACCGGTGCCGATACCAGCCGATAGCAATAGGGATTCGAGAAATCGGCTATATGTCCAATGTAGATAATGATATAAAGGTGATCGGCTGATGATGATAAATAACAATAATATAGTCCAGTAGAAACCAGTCGGCTAATAATGATATAATAAATAAGCATCGATCCAAAGGTTAAAGCATACATCGGCTGGGGGTCCGATGTCAGAAAATCCACAAGATTAGATTCAATAGTGAAACCATTATTGTCATCGGCTAAATCCAACTTATATGTATATGAAATCCTTATGAGCCGATGCAATGCCCAGATAACTTATCGGCTAGCACCCCGATAAAACATTAGCATGAACCTATCGGCTTAACAAGATTTATATTATCAACAACAATTTAGTAGGTCGAACCAAACCGATGTAGCACGAGATTGTATATGATAATCTAATACTCAATGAGCCGATAGATCTGTCTAATATGATGGATATAACAAATCTATTTACAACAGCATTGTGATTGTAGAGATATATCGGCTAAAACAGAAGATCAGACCTAACCGAGACAGTTCCGACTAAACCGATGCGTCTCTAAACACAATGCAACTAGAGATAGAATTGAGATATCAGGTAGGCAAATATATCAACCAAACCAGAGCGATCCAAGAGATCGAAACGATGCAGCCTTGAACAACACCAACGTAGCCGATAGATTCACTAGGGCCGGCGGAACGTAGGACTTACCCCTTCATCCGAGATCGAAAGCCGATGCAGCCCCGCGTCAGGTGCCAAGTTGCATCGGATGACAAGTAAAAACCTCGGTAAAGAGGGTGGCGATGCGCCGAGAATAGTTGTATTGATCTATGTGATATTTTACATAGACCCCGGATGTACATATTTATACCCGTGGGTAGATACTAGTCTTTGTCGGACAAGAAACAAACCTTCCTAAAGATAAAACAGAAATATAAAGTCCTTATTGGATTCTAAACACACTTTCCTAAAGATAAAAGGAAACTAACAAACTATTCCTAATTAATAGATACAATTGCCTTCTTCGAACTCAATCCGCACGTGGCAATCCTCATGAAGCACATCAACTCAATCCAACAATGATTCCGATCTCAACTTGCCGGAATCGGCTACATCGGCTTACCTTGTCCGATTCGGTATCTGCCGATGCACACCGTAGCCGATGCAGTCCCGAAGCCGATTTTTGCTCTGTTTCTGTTATTGATTTCCTTCCAAATCTGCTTCAGCCTTAACCCCAAATCCGATGCATGATTTACCAAATTTGGTCGTTAACACATCTAAATAGCAAAGAAGTATGATAAAAAAATATCAACATATATTAGATCATTCTATAAATATGCATAGCTAAACTATATCGGTAGAATCTGAAAACAAATATAAATTCAAGTCTGGACAACACTTGTCTTTTTGCATATCGTCCGAATTGAAGAAAAAAGCTACAAAATAATTCAACGACACATGTTTGCACCATCATATACCATATATGGATATTCTTCTACACCTATTAGGTGTGAAAACAATTTCATTTTGTTCTTTGTGCACAAACCACTAAAAAGATGAATCATTTCTATCCCAAGACATTAAAAACGATTGAGATGGCTGTGGATTTTGGCACATAAACGTTTCAAGTGAACCGTTTAGGGTGAAATGTCTAAATATGAAAAAAAAACAACGAAAATACGATTGCACAGTTCTTTCTTCCAAGATTGCCCCATTCAATGAGCTAACAATTGTTGTGCCAAAAGAGATGTTACAATCTGTACAGAATACCTTGCAAAATGAAATATGTACATAAATGTTAATTCCATTCAACTTGCCTATTGACTATTGGTTAGCTAGCCTTTTCTGGGAAGTAAGGAGGTCTAATGATGCAGGCTCGAGATAATAACCATGTGTTTCATCATCAGTTTCAGAGTAAGATATATTAGAAACTAAATCTTCTAGCATTAGATAGATCTCTTCTCTCTCTGGATGATTCCTATCTTCCACAAGGAATACATGAACCATATCCTTCACCTCAATCCAACTACACCCTGGCTCCTTTTTTGCATTGATACTCCTCAACCTTGTTCTTACCTTCACAACATCTTCCCATTTCCCCAGCTTAGCATAGATGTTTGACATAGCGACATAGGCAGATATGTGCTTCGTGTCCATGTAGAACAGCTTTTCAGCAACTTTCTCACCCATCTCCAAGTCCATTGTGTACCAACAGGCAGTAAGAAGGGCTCCCCACACCACACCATCTGCTGGTATAGGCATTTTGGAGATGAACTTCTCCGCTTCCCTTACACGTCTAGCTCGACCAAGAAGATCAACCGCACACGTATAATGCTCCACAGTTGGAACTACTCCATAGCTTTCCATAGAGTGGAAAAATCTCATCCCCTTGTTAACCAAACCAGCGCGAGCACTAGCCATCAGGAGGCCCAAAAAGGTGATCTCATTGGGTTTAACATTGTTCTTCAGCATCCTTGCAAATTGTACTATAGCTTCCATCCAATGGCCGTTTTGTGCAAGCCCATTGATGAGTGATGTCCAAGAAGCAACATTGGGTGACATAATGCAACTAAATGCAGCCCGTGCATCGCTCACACAGCCGCATTTTGAATACATATCAACTAGAGCTGTCCCAACATAGCCATTGGACTCAAATGGAGTCTTGCATAGGAGAGCATGAACCATTTTGCCTTGCTCGATGGTACCAATTGTGGCACATGCATGCAGTAGAGCAGGAAACGTTGAAGCACTGCATTCAATAGACAATCGGCACATGACCGCAAACAGTTTTAGAGCTTCTGAAGACTGATCATTTTGAACATAACCTGAAATCATAGAGTTCCATGTTACCGTGTTCCTTTCATCCTTTATCTGTTCGAACAACTTCCGCCCCTCCTCCAATTTCCCATTCTGGAGAAGCACTGACATCATGGAGTTCAAGGTAACCATATTTCTCCGAGGCATCATCTCAAACATCCGCCGACAGTCTTCAAGCCTTCCCTCATCAGCGTACGCTTTTATCATCAGATTATAGGAACCTGAATCATGCTCTGTCATCTGCGAAAAAACCAACTTAGCATCCTCTGTCCTGCCCATTGATATAAACCCTGCAATGAGTGTATTAGATGTTATCAGGGATGGCATTTGCAAGCCATTGTAAACCATCACAGCATCATCCACAGCACCAGACCTACAGTAAAGATCGACAAGAGCGCTCGTGATTAACTGCTCCGACTCAAACCCACTTTGGATCAAGCATCCGTGAATCGATCGCCCAAATTCCAATGCTCCCATCTTCACACAAGCCCTCAAAACACTGTCATAAGTGAACTCATTGGGCATGACACCATCCTCAGCCAGCAGCTGCACAAACAGCTCCAGTGACTTGCAACAGTACTCGTTAGCGCCCCGCGCGTAGCCCGAGATGATGGCGGTCCACGCAAACACATCACGAGGTGGTGGCATCCGCTGAAGCAAATCCAGGGCGTCACTCAGCAAGTTGAACCTGACAAGCGCGACGACCAGGGGGCTCCACAGCAGCTCGTTGTTGGCATGAAGGGTGTCGAAGAGCGTCCGTGCCGCATCGAGATCAAGGCACGAGGAGTAGAAGTCGAGAAGAGATGCCCCGACGACCGGGAAGTCGTCGGACCCGGACTTCACCACCTGGCAGTGCACCTGCCACCCCATGCGGAGGCAGCGCCCGCGGGCGCAGGCGCCGAGCGCCGACGCGTAGGTGGCCTCGTCGAGCCCCGCCGCGGAGCGGTGCATCCGCGCGGCCGTCCCGAGCGCGTCGCGGACGCGCCCGCGCCTCGCGTGGGCCGCTACCGTGGCGTTCCAGGACAGCGCGGCCCGGCGCCGCATTCCGTCGAACACCCCGCGTGCGGCCGAGCCGATCTGCTCGGCCGAAGCGGCGGCGGCGGCGGTGGCGCCTGCATCCTGGTCGGCCTCGGCCTCGGGCTCAGTCGCGGCCGACGAGGGCCGGCGCGGTGGCTGCGGCGATAGCCTTCTTGCGTGGGTGGGCGGCGGCGGTATTGGTTTCCACCGGGCGAAATGCCTCGCCTTGGAGAGCATATGCAGCGAAGACGCCTCGGATTGGTTCGTTTGGCTGGCTTTTAGTTCCTTTTTTTTTTTTTTACAATTCTGATGTTGCGTTAATAGAGTACGCTTAAAAAACAACTGGGACAATTTGGAACACATGAATTTGGACAATTTGGATAACAGATGATGTTGGTTTCTCTCTGTTTTTTTTTTTTTTTGACAATGTGGTATGCAATGCAAGGAATAAGGTTAGTAGCACCAAATTTTGGACATGCTTCGACACAGTAGCTGTTTTCTTGGGTTGATTTGCCCCAACTCTGTAGAATTGGCGAACTTAGATCCGATCCAAATGGTTATCTAGTAACCATTTGGTGTATAGTTTTGGTGTAAGAAGTTTAAACTTGAACACGGGTATTAAGAAAATAGATGGAATTAAATAGGATAATGTTATAATTGGTTGAGGAAGAAACTAGGTGAAGTTAAATGGTGCGAGATTGTTATTGGTTAATAAGAGAATGTAAATGGAGAAGTTGTTATATTTTAGGACAAATTCTTGAATACTAGAAGCTTTATATTTTGGGACGAACGAAGTACCAAATAATTGGTAAATAATTGGTAGGGCAATAATTGCCATCAAACCAAAACAGTCACATATACTTCTGTTTTAACAGCAAAACTATACATCTGGGATAATTTGGAACACATGTATTTTTTTTCCTGAATTCCAGGCATTGCAGCATTTTTGCAATGAACCTGCGAAACTTTCTTCTGTGCTTTGACTGTCAGAATTTCGTGTGATCAGTAAATCCTATTGCTGTTAGAGACTATGGGTGTGCATGCTAGCATATTGCACTGGTAAGAGATACAGTTAGCGCAAGCTGCCAAGGTCTGATGCTGATAGGTGCAGCAGATCATCCGTCAGATGCTACAGAATCTGAAAGAAGAGGCTGATAGGTAGCGCCCCTGTTGCGACGCGAATCGGCTAGTAAATGGGTGAGATAACTGCCAGCAGATATGATCCGTGACTCCATATTTCTGGTGGTATGGGTATGTCCATTGGATTGCTCGATTTGCTGAAGTATGTTGATGGCATTAGGTCGAAACATGTTCCTGAAGTATCTCAAAGCCAGCACCGGGCCCATTCCTACCGCAACAATCAGCTGCAAGAAGATGGTTTCACCAGATGGTTTGAGGAAGCGTAAGGTTAGGCTGCAGTAATAAATCATGATTTACGACGATTGTATCGTAAAAGAAGAGTAGACTTACACCCATGGTCATCCAGTACGAAGGTTGGCTACACAGGCGGAACATTATAGTATACATTTGGAGTGTTGGTACCGCACTGACTATTAAGTTGATCATGTAGAAGGCGATAAAGTTTCCCCATATGAGAATGATTTGCGGATAAGTGAATGAGCTGAAGAAGCAAAAGATGATTTCAGTGATTCGCAATCCAATCCTCATGAAGTGCACGAGTGAGAACTTACTTTGTGTCCAGTGTCACAACAAAAGCCTGCAACCAAATGCATCCAGATAGCGCAACCATGGAGAGTTCCTCAATCTCACTTTTTTCATCAGAATATGCACAGATTGTAGTTAAGAATACAACAAGTGCCTGAAATTGCAAGAAATTAGAATCCTATGTAAGATTAAATTTCAAATGCACCTCGAGGGTTTAGAAATTAGAAGCAAACTGAACAGTAGACTTAAAGTACTTTTATTACTTGGTTCGGTTTGATTTTACCATTTTGCCGGTATTGATTAATTAGGAACATCATACATGGCAGATTCCATCACCACGTTGGCACCAGTTAAAATGCTTAATCTGAAACACTTGTAAGTTGTAACACATTTGCTATTTGTTTATATCGCATACAAATTTTCTCAGCATAATAAGGTACATGTATATGTCAATCAGTGCAAGTTCGTGCCTACTGATTTGCATGCACTAACCAATTCACCTAGAAGCTTAACCTGACGAGGAAATGTAAGCTAATTGTTGACAAGATGTCTGTATCGTCCACAAAAAATTGCAGTAATAGAACATGAGTCTAGAGACACTTCAATGTAAATAAAACATGAAAGAATAATACAATCTTACATGGTAAACCGATCGTCCAAACCATCCAGCAAATGTAGTTGGATTCAAAAGCCTGTCAAAGACATGGAAACAAATTATATCAGATACTAATGCAAACCAACTATATAGCATGTTTTGAGAAGTCATCCATTGATCAAAAGCAAGGAAAGGGAATAATCAATTTAACCTTCCAGACTGAGAATAGAGTAAAATCTGGGGATATTGCAGTACTGTTTCCTCAGAGATATCCTTGTCAAAAATTATAGTCGTCACAGGAAGACTTGTATAGAAAACATTATAGGCCATCAGACTAATTGAGTTGAACAAGCTAGTTCCAGAGAGTCCTGATATAAAGGAGAAACTAAAAGAGTGCCAGGTCAGCATTGACAGGTGGCGGTGGGAAAAGCAAAGCAGTAGCAGAAGCTCAGTACAGCAAAAGATATTCCTAACTAAAGAGGATTAGAATCAAGAGACTCACAGAATCTGTATAAAGCATATCAAGAGTGACTTGTAGAAGGAGTACTGTGAAATAAATGCCGTACGATTGTATGAATATCGACCATGGACAAGTATCAACCTTTTGAGAAACTTGAATTCTGAAAAACAATGAGAAAGCACATCCATAGTGCAACGTTTTGAGTTATCGAAAATATAAAAAATCTGGATATCACGTGAAACATGATAATAAGATCAGAGGGAAAATACAAAAAAAGAAAGAACATAAGCAAAGACATTTATGAACACAAAACTATTGCCAATGAAAAAAGTGATATCTGGTAGTTCATATGGATGAAGCAAAGATTATTTTTTTAGAGAATATAAAGAATGAGCAGAACTGTCTAGCTGCACTTCTTTGAAATCTAGTGAATACGATGGATCCAACATTGAAAAGATTGGATTATTACTGTATATTTCAATAAATGTCAGCCCCCCATCCCAACACCATATTTTCCAAACCAACACAGATCTAATGTTTTAACATTTATTCATTTATAATTTAAATTCATTTTTTTTTATTTCTGAATGATTCCTGCAAACTGGTGAAAACTAGGGCCTATATAAAATGCGCCACACTTAGGCCCTGTCTGGAACACAGAAAATTTTTATGCTCCTGCAGGAATTGAACTATTTCCAATTAAATTCCTGCACTACAAACAGCTCCAAGTCCTTGTTTGGGAGCAAAAATCCTGGGTAGGTTATGGGCTATCAAACAAGGCCTAAAACAGCTTTATAATCTCTGGCTACACATGAATCAGTTATCAAAAGTACAAACCATTACAATGAACTGCAGTTATTCTAAAAATAAATAAATTATTTGTTGCATCTATTTTTAAAAAATAAGCTCATGCAAGATTTATGAAATATGCATTTCAGATCAATAAGGCTAACACAGCACAATATGCAAATTAAACATTGGCTACAAAATAGGAACTTGCAAAATTAACGAAAAAAAATCTTACTTCCAATGCTATAATCAGCAGCCCTTGCAGCTTGTAGCCCTTCCCTACCACTAATCCCAACTCCAATGTTTGCCTCTTGAATCATTCTTACATCATTACCACCATCACCAATTGCTAGAGTTAGGTAACCGACAGATTTCAGGAGCCCAACAAGCTGCACAAATGCGAAGGATGTTATTTATTTTAATTCACTAAAAGATACTCCTATATATCAAAAGCATGAGTTGTGAATTCATGATTTGGTACAATCGTAATAATTACTCAGATTTTTAATGTATGATACCGTTGACTTGTGGACATACGTTTTACCATTCATCTTATTAAAAAAATACGTAATTATCATTTATTTTTCTGTGATTTGTTTTATCATTAAAGGTACTTTGAGCATAACTTATACTTTTGCACATTTGCACAAAACTTTTCAACAAGACGAATGGTCAAAAGTATGTATAAATGTCAACTGCATCATACATCATAAACCAGGTGGAGTACATCAAAAGCAACAGCACAAATCCTACCTCCAATAAAACATCTCAAGTTGCATATACAACTGAACCTAGTAATATCTGTGACATTTTTTTTTCAGTCGAGGCCTTTCAATAGTATAGTATGTAACCTCTTGCAGATTCAAAGTAAACATATGATGTGCTTCCACTCATTCCTTCGTTCTACTAAAAATAATGAGAAATGAGGAATACAGAATAATGTTGGGCCAGCACAAGTAGGACTTAATTGTTCACTGATTGACATTCAATTATCTAGGGTACTTCCTCTGTCCCAAATTAGTTATCTTCCTACATTCAAATTTTGTCCAACAATACTTGTCACTCCCAAGTACTACTTGTCCCATCAATCACATCACACTCAAATTTCTCCTTATTCTACCCCTCAACCACCCTTCTATCCTCAACCATAAATTATTTTATAAGGGTATTGTAGTCATTTATTCCAAACCTTAGAATATGCCAAACAACTTAGAAAGACAAGTAATTTGGGACAGAAGTAGTAACATTTACGTGACAAGAAAGCAGATAACAGTACAGAAAGAACAAAACCTGTGCTTTCTGCAAGGGTGTCATTCGACAGCATATCGCTGTTCTTGACAACATGGCCAGCTTAGTGAAGGACTCCTTGGAATGCTTTAGAATTATTTCAAGTGCCCATCCATCCAAAACAAATGCACAATCCTGCATAAACAAATTTAACAATAGATAATCCTACTCAGCCTAAACAAGGAGTGAATCATGTAAAAATTATTTTTCATGAAAGATCTACTAATGGCATTTCCATATATCAAATCTTAATATCTTTTGTACATATAGTGAGTTAAGATTTCAAGGTCTGACTATTCGAAAACATCTTAAAAAAAACAGAGGGAGTATTAAATAATTTGAAAAGAAAAATAAGTACATGAATACATGAAAGAAGAAAGGAAAAATATACAAATATAAAAAAAATGAAAAATAAGGAGAGAGAGAAATATGATCAGATAGTTCAAACAGAAGGCATAAATATGAAAGAAAGACATTCCAGGACAAGCAATTTTATTATTTCAACATCTGATAGGCTAAAGTTATATAATAAAACTAGTCAATGGAAGCCCATTGCTACGCATCAAAACTTGATAAATACTTGATTAAGGTGCAATACCTTTGTTACCGACATAGACTTCATTGTTGACAATGCCCTCTCTAAGCTTCTTAATACATCGTGTTCAGTTTTTCCATTGATAGACAACAATTGACCATTCGGCTCTGAAAGTGATACAAGAATTGAGTCCTGCTTATAGCAAAATATATAATATCTTTGTCACGGGCAAGGATTATGTGGACAAGATTCGGGATGAATGGGGATAGATTGGATTATAGTAGATGAAATAACAAGGAATGGTCCTGAATCTAAACGGCGCGACGCTCTCTGTCGCACTGAGAAGGCAGGCCGATGGGCACTAAGATAAATCTTGATCTAATGCCTAACTGACAATCTTTCTAGTTTTAAAAAAATGCTTATTAGATGAGTCCTGCTTATAACAAAATACTGAATACAGTAGCACTTTCTGACTTGTCAATTTTACAATACAAATAAGATGAACATTTTTCTTAATCATTTTGACATATCCAAGAGAACAGGTACCCTGGTCTCTTCTAGCTGTAACCCAAGAGACCAGCACTTGAGCACCATACAGTAGAAATGAAATCATTTTATACTAAAAAAAAAGAAGATAATGGACTAAGGGATTAAATATCCACCTAGATGAAGCTCTAATTCTTGAACAGGTGAGTACAAGAACTAATAAATAACAACCCAAACAAAAAAAGTGCCATTAAAAACAAATGATGCAAGCAAAGTCGGGAAACAGTTGTCGTTTTACAGGATAATGCATTTTAATGGAGTAGTAGCCTATACAGCATGCTCAATTTTAATGCATATCAAATTTCTAGTGACAATGCAGTACCAGGTGCTATGAGATTACAAAGAAGTCCAATCTGAATTGCTGTGTGTTGCTTATCACCAGTTAGCATCCACACATTGATTCCGGCACTCTTTAGCAATTTAATGGTTTCCGGCACACCATCCTGCTAGCCACAAGACTCTATTAGAGGTGCAAGAATGCAATGATAACAATTGCAACAAGTAATTCTACTTATTCTAAGAAAAATGGAAGGTCGTGAATACCTGGAGACGGTCTTCTATGGCACTAACACCAAGAATTTGAAGATCTTGCTCTAAACGGTGACATACTTCGGCAATTTTACGCTACATATGATGAAGCATTGCAATATTTAGCTAAGAATACAGTAGTTAAAGTTGGTGAGATAACAGTGTGAACAACAAAAGATACAGAAAATAGTTAAACAATAAATAATAGCCAAGGTCAGGCTCAACAACTTACCTCCCTGTTCTCCAAGGAGCAGCTAGCATCTTGAAATGTTTTGGACCAATCTTTGTATTCATCTTCTTCTAATTCACGCCATCCCAAACATAATGTTCGCAAGCCCAACTGAGAATACATTTCTACTGTCTCAAGATAGGTTCTAATTTGCTGTCCTGTGACATATGGAGAAAAACGCTAACTAAATTAGCAGCACATCTTACCTTAGTGTCCATTAGTACTGATCATGTTTAGACTTGAAATCTGATGGTACATTACATAAATGACTGCCTCCAAAAAGTTTGGGAATTTTCCAATTTAGTTTGATGCCCAAATTTAAAAGGTTGGTAATATTTTCCCTAGTCAAGGTATGCAATAGGTATATCCCATGTTTGTAATAGATAAGTTGATCCACATAAAGATGCATTACTGCCTTACATCACAGGATTATATGGACTATAATTTTTTATAGTATGAATAGAACTAAGACATTACTCATATATATATATATATATATATATATATATATATATATATATATATATATTTCCTAAGAGCGATATTCTGTTTAATTAATTAGTTCCATCAGTGTCAGAACAAGGAAGCTGTTCCATTTAAAATTCTGGAGGGATCTTTATCTACCAGAAGACAGGTTTCGAGTTAGAACAAGCATAATTACTCTTGCCTCGAGATAATTAAATTCAGAAAATGACACCTAAGAATGTATTTATATTCAAGCGAAATGGATTAATTACTCTGGAGGGGTGTACATGCATGATATCACATAAACACGATGCAGTTTTCCCTGTTATACCATGTACCTTGATGGCAACGAGGAAGAATAGCTTCATCAGCTCCTTTAGAAAGAAGAAGGATCTTCCCACTCTGGACATCCTTTACCACAGCAGACATTCTTTTGCGATCGGAAGTAAACTCCAAAATATCCAACAAATCATAATAGAACTTAGAACCGTTGAAAGAAATCTCTGTAGAAATAGAAAATAGTGAAATGAAAGCAAAAATCAGTCTGAGATAAGAAAAAGCAACCTAGTTAGAGCAATTCATTGTCATATCATCTTAATCTAACAAAAATATACCAACCAGCAGTGTTGCTGTCTTTACTCACAAGCACCATATTTAGTTTTGATGCAGCAGTGACCAAAGCTTCCTCGTCTTGTGATTGTGCTTGGTATGTTATAGTACCATCATTGCTGAAATTAGGAAAGTTATAAGGAACAACTAAACAGCAGGTATTTTCAAAGTTCAGTACTGTAACATGAAGAAGATGCCACTTACCTTTTGATAGGAACAACTGTATTGCAAAGAGCCATCACCATGAGAAATTTGACAATATCAGGATCGTTACGCGAAACAGCATCTAGAAGTCTGGCATCTAATTAGAGAGGAAAAACCATTAGTCAGAGAGCAAAACAAAATATTGACCAATAAATGATATATCAATATTGATAATATAATTGAACAAATCCATGAAAAAATTCTGTGTAGTTCCTACAACCTAGAAAAAGGTATCATGCAGTATAATCTGAAAGGCTGAAACAAAGATTAGTGTGTTAGATGTAATGCATGAACAATTCACCTACTTAAAAAGCACGAGTTAATACCCAGGCACATTTATAGAAGGTAAAATCTCCAAAAAATGAGTGTTAACCCAGGCACCTAAGCGGATGTTTGGATGATGCCTAAGGATGCCACAAGCTTAGGAAAATTGTGGCATGAAGCAAAAGTGTGGCTAGAAAATAGTTGGCCACAAGTGTGGTACAGTTAGCTCTAAACTGAGTATGACAAGTGGGACCTAAGGCTAAGTGTGGCATGACACAACTGTGGGAACAGAACAAATACACACCTAAGAAGCTGTGGCATGACTAAAGTGTGTGTGGCAAAGTGAGGGAATGAACCAAACACCCCCTTTATTATCCCTGACACCTTCACATATGCTGAGCCAGAAACAGAAGGTTGATTGAGTTTACAATGTATTGTAAGGACTTACAAATGGGGAGCATCTATTGTTTCTGTTTGCAAATTCCTATTTAACCCAACACTTGTGAATCAACATTTGACATGCCACTGAAGAAAGTCAGACAGTTCATCAACAAATAACATTGTATCACACTAAAGCCCTGTTTGTTTCAGCTTAAGATTATTGTAATCTAGATTATAGAACTAGATTACTATAAGCTGAATTATAATAAGCCAATACAGAATAAGCTGCTAGCTGTTTGTTTCTCTGGATTATTATCTGTTTGTTAGCTGTTAGCCACCCAATAATCTAAAGAAAGCACTTTTAGAGTGGCTTACCAAATTATAGTAATCTGGCTTATAGATTATAATAATCTATCATAATAAGCTATCTGTTTGTTTCAGCTTACTCCTAATAATCCAGACTATAATAATCCTAAGCTGAATCAAACAGGGCCTAAGCCCAGAGAAAAGAGAATTTCTGCTGCTAGCTAGAACACAAGTGGATAACCTTTTAAAGCATCTTCATTGTTTTCTCCATACAGAATATCACTTATGCAACATCTTCTGAAAATCATTCTGTTTTCTGTCAGCGTTCCAGTTTTGTCACTCAAAACGTACTCAACCTGTCCAAGGTCTTCACTAATAGCTGTGCTGAAAGAGACACTTATGTAAGCTGTACTAAAAAATAAACAGCTAGGTTGGATGAAAAATCTAAATTCACACATATGGAAATAACATGCCACATACTTAGCTGAATGAGCAGGCGTACATGTTTCCCGATCAAACATTTGTTCATCCCAGTCAATGAACTTTGCATATACACCTTTAGACAGATCAAGAGTTACCTACAACCAGTGCATAAAAAAACATTTTGAAAATTACAAGGATTGCAGGAAATACTGTCAAGAACATAACCGAACACTAAAAATAGCTTGTTTTCACTGCCTGGTCTAACTTCTTGTACATGGATAAATGGATTGTCTAGAATCAAACCAAGTATCCAACAACGGGAAAAAAAATTTGGATTGTATGTGTTTGTTCAGTGTAGACGTTCTGGCACGCTTCATCCATATGATGCATGGCAGGGGGGGGGGGGGGTGAAGAAAACCCTTGTCAAGTCCCTTTAACAAATAATCGACAACAATCACTTCCCAGTGACCATTGTATAGCGAACATCTACATCAGTGTATAATTAGCACGATATCATGCTATCTCAATAGTTTACTGATTTCTCCAGGCTGTGAGCATCTGAGGTTTTTCAAACAAGGCTTGCAGGCAAGTACAGGGCTCAACAGGTGGCTATCTAGAGGAGGTCCCCGCTGCCAAAGAAGTCAACAAGGTACTGGAGTTGAATTGGCCATCAATTATATATGTTCAATCACATGTTACAAACAGGAACTTGTAAAAAAAATATCTAGGGAAATATTATTTTCTTTACACTATCATGCACATGGCGAAACATTATTAATAAACTCAAATTATATTGTACGCGGCATGGCATGGCATACTTCAAAACAAGTACCACATGTGAAACCAATAACTCAAATTAGGCATACCTTCACTGAAATAGGAATCATTATTGAACACAATAGCTCAAAGCGCAATGGTATAATCAAGAAATCATACCATGGTCCTTCCACAGGATACAGCAGATACCATTGCTATGCAAAGGAAGAAAATAACCAGATCAAGAACAGGAACAACATAACATTACATGCAATCCATAACAGTTCAAAATTATAAAATATAACAGAAGAGCCTTCAAGAAGCTACAAGCCTACAACACAACAACATAATATGAATGAAAGTAACAGTGATTTTTCTAATCCAGGACAATGGTTATCAGAATTCAGGAAGAAATATCACCTTAAGACCCTGGTTCTTCTTCCAGATATTGCCAGCAAAACCCAGAACAAGAACAACAACAATTTGGAACATAAATATTGCAACAGTGAGTTTGTCTATCATTGCATCAGCAGCAGTGAGCTTGGGCTCTGCGGTTCCCCTGCTCATTCCAGATTTTGTTTGATTGCCTAGAAAATGATTTAGGAGGTAAACCATGCGTTACATGGTGTCTTCTGTACACAAATACTAAAAGATACATTTTAGAGCAAGCAAATCATCAATGATCTAGACAAAAGCATAGTATCTTCAAGTTCTAGGTATACCTGTGTAAACTGCAACTCCACACGCCCATTCTGTGTACCTTAAGTAACATGATTGAAGAAGAGTATTATTGATAGTTAAAGGACATTTTTCACTATCAATGATAGGAGGAAACAAGCGCATGTTAGCGTCAAATCTTCTTATGTCATTATCTGGGTTGGAGCACTCAACTACACCCTGCCAATTCAGAGGGGTACAATCAGAAAGGTGCAAGAGAACAAAACGAATTGAAAGTAGAAGAAAGATTCACCTTGACTCTGCCTAATTGATCTGGAGAAAGGTTAGCACAGATAGAAGGAACAATTCTTGTTTTCAAGTCAGTTTCACCATCTAAAGCAGCTGTCTGGAGTAAAATATTGGAACAATAATTTGGAATTAGCTTGATTTACGGCAGCCAGAGAAAATTATATATTTCTGATAGCATTAGGTAAAACTAAGGATCTGAAAAAACACACTGTTCACGTAAACCAACATAAATCCACCACCTAAGCCAAAGAGATATGATCAAGGATAAAAATAAATGCAAGGAAGTTCATCATGTCAAGTTTCTCATCTACTAAGGAGTGACACTGCAAGAGATTTTGCATATATCATATGCTCTGGGTTTGATAAACTGAGAACAATTTGGTATTGATTGCTGCGAAAATATAGTTAGATACTAATAAAATATAAGGAATGCCATCGGTTAATTAACGCATTCATATATAGAAGAATAGAAGTGCTTCTAAGAAACCACTATAAAGCCACGCGGTATAAGAAATACGCCAATCCATTGAAATCTGGTAAATGTGCACTGATCACTACAGCCAAATCAACTACTGCAAGAATTGTGAAGGTTAATTTCTCCTGAGATAAGGCACAGTATTAAGTCCCTAAATTTGCACAACTGCACCATCTAACCCACTGAACAGCGAGCATGTAGAAATAAAATCTCAGGTCTGTGATCTAGCTGCTTTTAGCACAAAGATCATTTTGCCTGTTATTATTGTACAGGATATGCCCCGGTGTATGGTCAATATATGTAAAGTACACATTCCACAATATTCTGATGTGTTGCCATGTACAAGCATTTCAAGCGAATACACTAACAACATGGTTATGGACATCCCACATCCCACATGCTACTATTATTAATCCCTATAGGTCCAGGAAATAAACATAGGAAGAATGCAAGTTATTAACTGCTAGTTGTGAATAACTTCATTTACCTCAACATAACAGATGCCCTGAGGATCAGAAGTTCCTATAAGAACAAGATCACATGGTATCTCATCATTCTGATAAAGCCACACTATATTTCCAACATGGATATCTTGTGCTTTGATCTAAAAGCATGTAAATATCTGATTATTAGACAATTACATGTTCAGTGTGTAAATTCAAGTGCTCCTAAATGTAATACTTCTGGCAAATGAAGAATATCATGCACATTAAAACTCCGTATTGCATACATGTTTAGCGTTTCTCAGTATCAACAACTCCTAGGTTTAATTACAGTTTACATTTGCAGATACTGATTGGTACTTAAAATGTATCAATGGGTATACAAGTGTCAATAAAGATGAATTTGCAAATTTAAAATGGTTACAAGAATTAAGGCTTTATTTACCTAAATACGATCAATACAGTTTAGCCACTGAATGGTTATTATGGCAGCAGATCATGCAAAAAGGCTGAGTAAACTGAGCTCTCAGATAAGTTTTGCTACTACAACCTCCAAATAGAACGAGACTAAACAATGCCATTCACGAGTTCCATTATCTTTCATGTTATTTTTAATGCGAACTGAACAGCAAGTAACATGTAGGGTTTCCATCTTATCAGTTTTTGGAGTACGGTGTTGAAAACATAAGCAAATAAGGAATTATAGAATTTCCTTTTTCATATAACACCAACTAATATCAAATACAATGCCTTCAGGCAGCAGATCTCACCTAGACAAGTGAAAACACATGGCTGACAAATGACTTTCCAGCAATAACATAATGAATTCAAATATTGATGTAAACTTACAATAGATTTAGACAAAGTTTCACTACGGTTTTAAAAAACAGAAAATATAACAGAGAAAACAAAAACCTGTCTATGGTTGCCATCCTTTACCACCAAAACTTCCCTTTCGTTTGCTTTCTTGTCTGAAAGATACCTATTGTAATCATCCCAAGCCTCTTTTGAAGCTGAAACTATGAAGATGATGGCAAGTGGACCCCATGTAGTTGCAGGACTAACAGGTGTGATACTTGACCATAACTGAAGGCAGGCGATTAGAAGAAAATACTGATTCATGAAACGCCTGAATATTCAAAGAAATGGGTTATAATTGAAATCGATATCTCTATGACACGCATAAAGAAGAAAAGTGGTTTAGCATAGATATACCAATGGATTCACGGTTAATAAACAAAACATAAGCACTAAGGCCCTGCAGATATTTTGACAAAATCCTAAAGAAGTGCTAGTCAGCTGGGTCTCATGGTGCAGAACAGAGATCTATAGTACAAACTACAAAGGGGATGAACTCCAGTAAATGAATTGCCCAGGAGGTTTGATCTATTATGGTTAGTACGATTCTTGCAAATCTAATGGAATTAAACCTAGTGACATACTGTTTATTTGAAGACACATAAGCTGTTATGGCCATTTCCAGATAAACAAATAGCATGCAGTATAACACAGAAGAGCCTGGTTTGACTCCGTCTTGAATAACACAGGCATACAATTTAGCAATTGCAGTATGCAGGCTGAACAGTCATAACTAGCAGCATAGGCTTCACAAAAGCACATCTTAAACTCCATTGGATTTCACTTTATCTACTAACAATAAGCACGTGGCACCAACCAACGGATGTTACAACAGGTTAGCCCGAAAAGGATACAGCTGTAACTTGCAATAAATTGAGACAAAATGTGACAGCCTCACAGGTAGGCATACAGTTTGTGAAATAAAATGGCTACAGCCTACAGCAGGGTAGCAAAACTATAGTGTGTCCATTTTGCCAAGAGCAGAAAGTGTATTTATAGGTCAGCACAGGAAACAAGTCCAAACCTGAATTGCTCCCATAAGTTCTTAGGGAGAAAATTCCAGAGATTATATTTGGTATTTGATATTCGATTGTCACAATAGGAATCCTGGCATGAATCATCATTGATATAGACGAATCTTTTCATTTTGACAACGATATCAATTCCGTGCCATTTGATCACTTCGATGGTAAGAGACAGTCAAAGATCTGAACATAAAAAGACATGATTACTCACAAGTACCAAAGTTGAAGGACAAATAATTCTAGCACACATTTTGAATTTTGTAGCCTCCGGCTTTTTGTATTCTTTTAATGCTTGCCCGTATTCTTACAAAATCTGAAATGCGATCTGTTAATGTGTTATCAACGTAGTACTAATAATATCTAAGGAAACAAAACGCATAAATGCTACTCCAAGTCTCCAACTAGGACATGAAAAACAGGTAGGTTGATAGCTGCTTCACAAAAAAATCCACAAGATTTATTCCTATAAAGGAAACTATACATAACCGCGGCGCATAGCTCGAGATTTATTCCAATAAAAAATGCACAATGCCTGCAAGAATTCTTAGGAAATGGAAGAACCCCTCTACACCCGAAGCTTCCCACACTGACAAACGAACGGAAATCAAGTCGGCAAGAGAATCGCACCATACATCGCATCCCTCTTCCATTGCGTGGTGTCCCGCGGCTGGACGGGAAGCGTATTCCGGAGGGAAGTGAGTAGGCGGAGCCAGGGAGGATCCGGGAGGTTCGCCCCCCTCTCTCTCTCTCTCTCCCGCGCGAGTAGGTTGAACCGAGCGCTGCGGCGAGGTGGTGGTGGTGAGCGCGCGCGGCGAGTAGCGTACCCGCGGGGGGGGGGGGGGGGGGGGGGGGCGGGGAGGGGGGACGTCGGCTCCGGCAGCGGCGCGCCCGCGAGGGAGTGGGCGCAGCGGCGGCGGAGGCGGCGGAGCGTACGGAAGCCGGCGGCGTCGGGTCCACGCAAACGACACCTTGTAGCGTTGTTCTAGCGTGCAGCGCGACGCTTCGGTAGAGGAGAGCGTTGGGGAATGGGGAATTGGGGATTGATCGGATGGCTAGAATTTCTCGAATTTTAATTTAGGGCTTGATAGAAAAACACCTCCCAAAATCTTACAAATTATGAACCATTTGATCACTTTGAGATTCGTGCAACGTAACTAAAACCTAATATTCGTCCATTTCTTAACTTCTTAGTCCACCCGCCGCCGCCACCTCTTTCACACGAGTGCTCCTTCGCCTCTCGCGCTGCTACCCGTCGCCCGGCCTCATTGGGTGGCCGGAAAGAGTCAACAGCGCCGGCAAGGACCTCCCAACCGGCCTTCTACCCATCCCTCTTCTCTTCCCCAAGGTCGCGGCCCGTTTTCCCCTACCGCCAACGCCGGCGCCGCCTGCCCGTATCGACCACCCACCTCCCACGGATATCCCTCTAAGCTCCAGAAAAGCCCCATCTTCCTCCTCCCCTAACCTTAAACCCTAACCCGCGTGCTCCCTGTCGAAGTTAGGGGTGTCACCGGTGTCAGAGAAAAAGGGGATTCCGCCAGAGATGAAGGAGAAGAAGTCGATGCACGAATCTTGGCACAGATTTAATAGTCTAAAATATGTAAGATTCCATTCCCAAATTTATGTCAAATGATATATGGCAATTCTGTTTAATTTAACAAATCATCATGTTTGTATATTTTTCCGCAACCGTGGTGTATATACTCCCACCGTCACAATGAAAAATGAATGTGAGACTTTATAATACTATAAATTTAGATAAATTTATGTCCAGATTTGTAGTTTTGGGATATATCACATCTGATACTAGGTTAGATTTTTATGGAACGGAGCAAGTATGATTCTAATGTATGACTCCATTCTTACTAACACATCCAAGAAACCCCGTACTACCATCAGGGCATGAGGTATGGGCAAATGATTAACCTATATATTGGAGATGCAATTCATTCTTCCGTTCGTCCGTATGTTGCGAGACGACTCAACGAGCAACACCAAACCGATCCAGTTTCCACACGATGCGAGAAGGCATGGGACACCGGAACATCATGCCAGATTTCAACATATCTTATGTTATGCCCCCATTAACTCTTAAAGCTTAATATGTAAGTGTGCCACATTATCATCTATTATTATCTAAAGTTTTTTAAATATCATGTAAATATGATATATCGTTTAAAATTTTGTTGTATTTTTAGAATTGAATATGTAAGCAATATTAAATCATTATCTTCACATCATTTTCATATTATTTAAATATGCACATCTACCATTTGTATAATGTATAACATGTATTTTTCCACATATCCCGCAGCAAAGCACAAGGTATCAACTAGTATAACAACACAACACCAAATCACGCAACAAATTTAAATCCCAAAGGTCACAACTACCGATTAGCTATCGAAGTCAAACACCACCTATATAAGGGCATGTACAATGGAGACCACTGGTACCAATGGTCTCAACATGCCAAATAGGATAAGACCACATGAAAGCAACACAATCTACAATGGAGATCACTATTGAGTATGTTTTTGTTTCAACCCCTCGTTATTTATGTGTTCGTTCCTAGTTATTCAATCAATTAGAAATTTTACATTTTAGACCTTATAACAGCGAAAAGAAATAGATAGATACCCTAAACTATACATGCACCCACTGTCATCCTCTCAATTTTTCCTACCCCACTCTCTCTCCTTATCCCAAACACCATCGTCGCCACTTCTCTTCCGTGACACCGCGAGTCCACGACCGCAGCGCCGCCTCTCCTCCTCCCACCATCCACCACTGCGCCTCCCTCTTCCACCGCCGGCCTCCACATCTGGCGCCGCCTCTCCCCCTCCTCCCTATTCACCGTCCCACCGCTCTCTTCCCCAGCTGGCCTCCACATCCAACGCCGCCTCTCCCACTCCTCCCCATCCACCGTTGCATGCTCTCCCCCTTTCCTTCTCTTTGGGCGACGGCAGCGGATTTGGACGACAGCGACGGATCTGACCTCGCTGAATCTACGATGGCAGTGAACGATGGCGACTTTGGAGTGGCGACACGACCTCATCAGTGACGTGGAGCGGCAACGTGCCCTCGGTGGCGGTGGAGACCACCATGGCAAGTTCTCCCTGACCTCTTCTTTTCCCCAAGCGCTTCACGAGGCTACGGTTCTCTCCCAGCGTGTGGCCCCAAGCTATGGCTTCGCGGCTCCCGAGCCGAAGAACGGAGACGAAATTGTTTCCTCTACAAGCACAGCTACGCCTTGCAGAACCACACCACCAACTGCCAGCTCGGCTCGGCTCCGACGTGGAGGCTTGAGACCACAGGACAGGGTGGAGCATTGTAGATGGCCTAAGGCAGCGTTATATGTTAGAGTATATACATGTTTCTGTTATGTAATTCGTATGCATTGGAGATTAAGGTGGCCGGTAGTTAGTCCAGGATGTCATTATCTCGTGTAATTAGGATCCGGCTACCAGAACTCCATCGCATATATATGTACTCTCCCTATCGCCGTTTTGCGCGATCTAATCAACACGAATCCGTCGCTCCGTCGACGTTAATCTAGATTAGTTTTCTTTCATGGTATCAGAGCCTTCGACATAGATTGTCATGGCTTCTCCTCATCTACCACCTCCACCGGCAATCCTCTCTTCGGTGTGCACGTCACTGAAAAACTCACCAAGCAGAATCAAGCGGCATGGACAGCACAGATCCTGGCGGCTGTTCGTGGCGCACGACTGGAGGGCTACCTCACCGGGAAGAAGGAGGCACTAGCTGCTCAGATCGAGCGGAAAGAGGGAGAGAAAGGGGAGAAGACAACAATGGTGGAAAATCCAGCTTTTGAGGAGTGGTTCGCGGCCGATCAATAGGTGCTCGGCTTCCTCCTCTCCTCTGTCACATGATATATTGAATCAAGTGGCCGGAGCAAGATCTTCGGTGCAGGCATGGAGAGCAATCAGCGACATGGTTGGATCCCAAACACGCGCGCGCACGTTGAACGTGCGTCTCGCCCTCCAAACAACAAGCAAAGGTACAATGTCAATTTCTGAGTACTTTGGCAAGATGAAAGCCTATAGCGATGAGATTGCATCTACTGGAAAACCTCTAGATGAGGAAGATACGATTGCATATATTGTAAACGGCCTAGATGGCGACTATGACTCGTTTGTATCTGCTCTTGGGATGAGGGTTGAACCCATCACTATGACAGAATTGTATGCACAATTGCTCAACTTTGAGAACAGGCTACATCTGCGACAACAAGGCTCGGCAAATGCAGCACATCGCGGCAATGGCGGCCGTGGAAACTTCATCCCTCGTGGCGGTGCCATTGGCGCTGCTGGCGGAAGGAATCCTGGACGTGGCCGTGGTGACAGTGGTCGCGGCCGTGGAAGCACAGGAGGAAACCGCGGCGGATGGGGTGGCAACCAGCAGCGTGTTGACACACGCCCTGTGTGCCAGGTCTACTACAAGAGAGGCCACGTCGCTGCTGAGTGTTGGCATCGCTTTGATGCCAACTACGTGCCTGGTGAAAGACATGTAGCTGCTGCCACATACGCCTATGGTGTTGATACCAACTGGTATATCGATACTGGGGCTACAGATCATCTCACAAGCGAGCTGGACAAGCTGATGACCCGGGAGAAATACAAGGGGACCGATCAAATTCACACTGCAAATGGCGCAGGTATGAAAATTGAGCGTATAGGTCATTCCTTGATTCATACCCCTGATCGTACACTTCATTTAAAAAATGTCCTTCATGTTCCACAAGCCTCGAAAAATCTTATTTCTGCATCTCGCCTTGCTGAAAATAATTATGCATTCCTTGAGATTCACTCTAAATATTTTTTGGTTAAGGATCTAGCCATGAAGAAAATAATTCTTAGGGGGAGGCGTCACAGGGGTCTCTATCCACTACCTTCCAGCACATCCAAGCAAGCCTACAGTGTCACACCATCTTTCACAAGATGTCATAGTCGCCTCGGCCATCCTTCCACTTCTATTGTCACAAGAATAATTAGTAAAAAAAAGTTACCATGTCTTTCTGAGTCTAGAGATGAGTCAGTCTGTGATGCATGTCAGAAGGCTAAAAGCCATCAGCTACCTTATTCCAAGTCATCTAGTTTTTCAAGTAATCCTTTGGATCTTATTTATTCTGATGTATGGGGTCCTGCTCCTGATTCTGTTGGGGGCAAGAAATATTATGTGAGTTTTATTGATGATTATAGCAAGTTTACTTGGGTTTATCCTATTAAGTATAAATCTGATGTTTTTCAAAGGTTCCATGAGTTTCAAGTTCTTGTAGAACGATTGCTTGGTCACAAAATTACTGCCATGCAGACTGACTGGGGAGGAGAATATGAAAAACTCCACTCTTTCTTTGAGAAAATTGGGATAACTCATCATGTATCTTGCCCTCATGCTCACCAACAGAATGGTTCAGCAGAGCGCAAGCATCACCATATTGTTGAGGTTGGGCTTGCTCTACTTGCTCAAGTATCTATGCCTTTAAAATTTTGGGATGAAGCTTTCCTTACTGCATCCTATCTCATAAACATAACCCCTAGCAAAGTGATCCAATTTGAGACACCTCTAGAAAAATTGTTTCATCGAAAACCCAATTACCAATTTTTATGAGTTTTTGGGTGTGCTTGCTGGCCTAACCTTCGACCATATAACAATCATAAACTGCAATTTTGCTCTAAGCAATGTGCCTTCCTTAGATATAGTCACCTACACAAGGGTTTCAAATGTCTAGATATATCTACCGGGAGAGTATATATATCCCGTGATGTTATCTTTGATGAAAATGTTTTTCCTTTCTCCCAACTTCACTCTAATGCTGGAGCTCGTCTCCGTGCTGAGATATCTTTGTTGCCTAGCTCCCTTGTCCCACACTGTACTGATCAAGGGGGAGAACATGGTATTGATCATATGCTTAATACTGCGCCTAATGAGCCATCTGATGATTTTTCTGGAGAAAATGTAGCAGAAGATGATGCAGATAGTAGTGCTGGGACGCAGGAGGATGTACACGGAGAAATTCTGATGAAGAATCCACTCCAAGGTCGCGGACCGTGCAGACACAGCAGGCAATCTCGGGAGCAGGTTCTCCAGCTCAAGTACAGGCGACGGTGGACACAACAGAGGCTGCAGATCATGTGCAGCTGTCTGTCAGTGGAGCCATCGAAGAAATTGAGGCAGGCATGCATGATTTACACGGCACCAATGCTGACAACACGCAGTCTGACGCCATTGATGCTCCTGAACAGTACCAGCTGACAGCTCCAGGATCATCTGTGCAGCAAGATGCTCCGGTCAGACCAAAAACAAGGCTTCAAAGTGGTACAAGAAAAGAGAAAATTTACACAGATGGCACAGTGAAGTGGGGGTGTTTCTCTGCGTTAGGTGAGGCTTAGGTGGTGTTCTTTTCTTCTGAAAATGAAGATGAAGATTAAGTTTTTTTACGCAAAATAAGGTGGTATTAATGTATGATTGATTGAGTTTTAATTATGACAAACTTGAAAAATAGGTTAATATGATATTTTAGAGTAACTTTATATAGAAAGTTTTCGCACGAAACGCATCGTTTTCCAGTTTGAAAAGCGTGACACGAAAATCTTAATCTTCATCCAACCCTTGTTAGAGAAAAGAACAGGACCTCAGTCTTTAGATGAAGCTTTTACTGATAAAAATTGGAAAGATGCTATGGATGCAGAGTATCATGTCTTGATGAAAAATAACACATGGCACCTAGTCCCTTCTTAGAAAGGAACAAATATAATTGAGTGCAAATGGGTGTATAAGGTGAAGAGAAAAGCTGATGGTATCCTAGATAGGTACAAGGCTAGGTTGGTTGCTAAAGGCTTCAAACAAAGGTATGACATTGATTATGAGGATACTTTTAGTCTTGTTGTTAAAGCAGCTACTATTAGAACCATTTTATCTATTGCTGTATCTAGAGGTTGGAGTTTGCGACAGTTAGATGTGCAGAATGCTTTTCTTCATGGAATTCTTGAAGAAGAGGTGTACATGAGGCAACCACCAGGATATGAAGATCCTAAATATCCAGATCATATATGTAAACTTGATAAAGCTCTATATGGGCTTAAACAGGCGCCCAGGGCCTGGTATTCAATGTTAAGTAGTAAACTGCATGAATTTGTTTTAAACCATCAAAGGCGGATACCTCTCTGTTCTTTTATAGTAAAGGAAATGTCTCTATCTTCCTGTTGATTTATGTTGATGATATAATTGTTGCAAGTTCTGTACCCAGTACAACTGCAACCCTGCTAAAGGATCTTACTAAAGATTTTGCCTTGAAAGACTTGGGAGAACTGCACTTCTTCCTAGGAATTGAGGTAAATAAGACAGATCATGGAGTAATTCTGACACAAGAAAAGTATGCAAATGACATGCTCAAACGAGTAGGGATGCAAGATTGTAAACCTGTAAGTACCCCATTACTTGTTTTAGAAAAACTTTCAGCCCATGAAGGTACACTTCTTGGCCCAAATGATGCAATACAATATAGAAGTGTAGTAGGAGCTTTGCAATATTTAACTTTGACTAGGCCTGATATTGCTTATTCAGTAAATAAAGTCCGTCAATTTTTGCATGCTCCTACTCTAACACATTGGACAGTGGTCAAGAGAATTCTGAGATATGTTAAGTATACAGTTGGTCATGGTTTAGAGATTCTTAAATCTCCTTCTATGCTGGTAAATGAGTTTACTGATGTTGACTGGGCAGGCTGTGTAGATGACAGGAGATCTATAGGTGATTTTGCTATATATCTTGGGTCAAACTTAGTGTCATGGAGTGCAAGAAAACAGACTACAGTCTCCAGATCTAGCACTGAAGCAGAATGTAAGGCTTTAGCTAATACTACAGCTGAAATTATGTGGATACAAACATTGGTACAGGAAATAGGTGTTGAGACGTCTAGAACTGCTAAGATTTGGTGTGATAATATTGGAGCTAAACATTTATCTGCTAACCCAGTTTTTCATGCACGCACTAATCATATAGAAGTAGACTACCATTTTGTCAGAGAAAAGAGTAACTAGAAGATTACTTGATTACTTGAGATAGAATATATTTCTTCTAAGGATCAAGTCGTAGATGGGTTCACCAAGCCTTTGGCTGTGAGACAGTTTGAAGATTTCAGAAACAATCTCAACTTAAGAAGTTTCAATTGAGGGGGAGTGTTAGATTATATACATGTTTCTGTTATGTAATTCGTATGCATTGGAGATTAAAGGTAGCCGGTAGTTAGTCTAGGATGTCATTATCTCGTGTAATTAGGATCCAGCTATCAGAACTCCAACGCATATATATGTACTCTCCCTATCGCCGTTTTGCGCGATCTAATCAACACGAATCCGTCGCTCCGTCGACGTTAATCTAGATTAGTTTTCTTTCATTATAATGTGCGGATACGAGCAGCGCTGAACAGCTGCTGCACTGTTGTTTGTTCTCAGTAAATTGGAAAGTTGATTACCATTTATCGAGGTGAGTAACGTCAGTGCAGGCACCAGCTCCAGCTCCGCGTGAAGACCTATTGAAAGGAGGGAGTGCAGATAATACATGATATTATCACTACTGGAGAAACCCTTTTTTTGGGTTGACCAAAAAGCACAATAGTTCTGGTTGATAAAAAACCGAGACTAAAAATTATTTTTAGTCCCGGTTCAAAAGCTCAGGCGTACTTTTTACCAACTGAAACTAACACTACAACAAAAATGCTTTGTAGAGACATTTTTCTAGTACTGTAGAGACACTTATCAAATGACTTTACAATAATGTAGAGGCATTTTAAAAAATGTCTAATAAGTATCTTATGGTGAATTGTCTCTATAAACAAAGAGACATTTTATAAAATATCTATAAGATGGTAGAGGCATTTTCTAGAGACACTAAATTGTACCGCAAACATATAAAACCAATCCAAAAAAGATAATAAAATAGTTTCCTTAGTTTTGATAAGTCTTGAACTCATGATCTCTTGATTAAATCATTTTAATCTTCAATACACTAACCAACTCAACTTCATGTCACTAACCAACTCAACTTCATGTCATTACTTGTATGCTTGTTCCTCTAGTTACTTATATTTAGTCCTTTAGTACATATTATCATTCTAAAAAGTGTCTCTACATAGTTTAAAATGTCTAAACGAAATGCCTTTACATATTAGACGCATTTTATAGTGCCGAAAGAATGCCTCTACGAGATAAAATCTAACAAACTGATCTAAAAATGTCTCTAGAGTAAAAGTTTTCTAGGCAATTTTTAAAGTGCCTCTATAAAGTGTCTTTACACTATAAAACTTCTGATTTTAGAAGCAATTTGCAAAACGTCTCTACAAAAGTGCCTCTATACGAGGTTTTTGTTGTAGTGTAAAGATCATTATTAGTCCCGGTTCAATAAATGGCAGCCGGTGTTAGACCCCTCTACTATCTTCTTTAGGGACTCTTTGTTGGTAACAACAACTAGGACTAAAGATCTATTTTTAAGTCCCCTGGGTGTTTATATAAACCGGGATCAAAACTGAGAAAAAAAAAGGCAGCTTCCTCGGCAACCGCGCGTCTCAAGTCTACTCCCCTAGCGAGCCTAATCCTGTTCTCAACCGGCCTCCTCCCCTCAGTTTTCTCAATCTTAAGTCCTCCCCACTCCTCCTCATCACTACTACAATAGCTATTTTTGCGTGTGGTTTTTTCGCCTGTATGGAACGAGGCGTCTGGGAAAATTGTGATTTTCTCGTGCGGGTGGCGCATCCGCACACGAAAATCGGATTTTCGCATGTGGGTGGTTATGCCGCCGCACGGGAAAATAAAAAACCAGGAAAATTTTTTCAAAAAATAGAAACCCTAACCCTAGATCCGGGCACCCTGTCACCACCACCGCACCGGCCGCCATCGTCGCCGGATCTGGGCGGGGGGCTGCCGTCGCCGCTGGATCCGGGTGTGGGGAGAGCGGCGCCGCTCCCAGCTGCCTCGTGCGAGCGTCGGGAGGAGGGGGAGAACGTCGAGCCGCCGCCGCTCCCGGCCACTGCCTCCTTGTCGTCGTCGTCGGCAGCGGCCCCCATCTGTTCGCCGCCCGCGAGCGTCGGGAGGAGGGGGAGAAGGTCGAGCAGGGGCGGCGGCGCACGCACACCGCTCCCG
The DNA here is from genome assembly GCF_000147395.1 of Oryza glaberrima. Taxonomy (NCBI): domain Eukaryota; kingdom Viridiplantae; phylum Streptophyta; class Magnoliopsida; order Poales; family Poaceae; genus Oryza; species Oryza glaberrima. The sequence goes on from NC_068329.1 coordinate 13,989,829, forward strand.
TCCAGTCTCCAAGCCCCGTCGCCGTCGTGAGCCCACCGCCGAGAGTCGACCGGAGGAGGAGAAGGAGAAGGTCAGAGAGAGAGGAAAGTGAGAGGAGAGGAAAGTGAGGAGAAGATAAGGGGGAGAGAGAGAGGAGAGAAGGGGCCAGGGGAGAGAAAAATTTAAAAAAATTTAAATTGGATGGGAGGGAAGACTATTTTTGTGTGCGGGTAGATTAGGCGGCCCGCACGCGAAAATAGGCTTATTTTCACGTGTGGGCCTATTAAGTGACCCACACACGAAAATTGATTTTCCTATGGGGTCGACGACCCGGCTCCGGTCCCTCTATTTTTCTGTGCGGTCCAACTTACGGACTGCATAGAAACAAAATGGGGTGGCGTCTAGAAAAATCAATCATGTAGTAGTGATCCCCCTCCAACGATAGCGGCATTGGCCCACGCCGGCGGGAGGCGGTGCACGACGGTGCGGCGGCCGGCGATGGCTGTGGATTTTTTTTATTTTGTGAATTTTTTGTAGTGAATGATTTGTATATTTTGTTGGAGATTCTTTTTTTTTTTTGATTTGGGGATGATTTTATGATTGATTTGTGGATTGTGGATGTGTATGTATTGGATGATTTTGTTGTGCATGATTTTGTCGGAATTTGGGTGGGGGAATAGATACAAGCAACAAAAAAGAAAACAATAAAAAAGAAAAAAAATACCAACCCGGACGTGGCCCTATCCATCTTTAGTCCCGGTACCAATCGGGACTAAAGATGGATGTTTAGTCTCAGTTATTTCACCCGGGACTAAAGATACCCATCTTTAGTCACGGATTCGTACTCCCGATTGCATAATCGGGACTATAGGGGGTTACGAACCAGGGTTAAAGACCCTTTCTCCACCAGTGTATATGTGACAAACATAATTTAATTAATACGTGCATTAATTATGCAAACAAGGGAATAGATTTTCTCAACATCACACACAAATATATACATTGAGGATACATACCCATGACACTTATGAATTTTGACACAACTATATTGAAGAGGCACACAGCAGTACTACTCGATGGAAACAAACATCCCTACCCATTATACACCTGATTTGAAATAGATTCACGCACCACATTCATTGCTTCCGCGTTGTTCGGTGAATCGTACCACTGAGATAAGGGTGGAGCCTGTGGTATGTTCTGGAACCCGTTGTATAACGAATTCTGCATCTAGAAGTGCGGGTTATCACTATCAAGTCTGAAGTTGTGCGGAGTAAACGCGACAAGTATAATCTTCGTCTGATCCTCCCACTCAGGAAATAATGGGAGTCCCCTTAGGATTTTCCATTGATTTTTCATAACTCCAAAAGCACTTTCAACAATATTATTACGCATAGCAGAATGCATGTAGTTGAAAGTCTTTTCCTTCCCAACCGTCTGTGGAGCTTCGTCACCATCAAAATCATCCATGTGGTAGTAGACATGTGTGTACGAACGTAGGAATCCATACCTACACAGATAACCCGAGTTCACTAGGAAATACTTGCCTGTAGGGGAAAAAGTTCAAAAATTATAGCACTTGAGATGGTTAATTATTGCGATATCAGTTTAAATGTGAAATACTGCATTGCAATACTTACCAAACAGTAGTGTAGAAAATATTAAGGGATAGCTCGTGATAAACCCTGAGCTCCACTTGATACACTCATGACTTTGATTGGCCTGATCTTTCAATGAGTTGAAAGATAACGACGATTTGTGAAAAACGTTAACGATCCTACTACAACCGTACAAGATGTTATTGTGTTGCGCCTTAGCGATTGATACACTTCTCTATGGTTGTTGATCTTGCCGGTGCAGATCGAAGAAAAAAGCAAGAATAAGAAAAAAACAATCTGAATTGCAAATAGGAATTAAAGCTCATGATAAGGTAGGGTTCCAAAGACGTGTACTTAGGTGGTCTAGCTAACACATGTAACTACAAGGCAAAGTAGCAATGGCTAAAATTTTAATCTAACAAAATCCGAGAAACCCTGAAGGGGTACTTAGCTATTTAAGGCGGTGGGATGACGACCAAGAGGGTCCTAGGGTCGTGCTCCACCAGATTGGGGCGCACCCCACATGGGCCCTACTTGGGCCTAGGTCACATATGAAGTTACAAGCCCATAGGCCGAAAATGAAGCTCGTATGCACATTTGACGGCCGTTTTGATGAGGACATCCCAACTACACTTTACGTAAACAAGGGTGATGGTTTACGTCATACATCACATGAAGAAAATGAAGATGACGTAAACCAAGTTGATGGATTACGTCTCAGCAAGAACGATCAAGCTTATCATGGTCCAATTACGCGCAGCCGTGCTAGGAAAATACAACAAGAGGTGAACTCGCTCTTTGCTCAACTTAACCCAAATTTTAGTGAGAATTTTATACTACCTAAATGCTCTACCTTTGTATTGCTAAGGTTTACACCCGAGGAAATCATCACTACGCCAATGAAGATGGGTTACATTAAGGATGATAGGGGTTACGCTGAGGAGGAATCAGCCCATGCCTAACCAGCAGCTGTTTACGCCAACAAGAAGATGGTTTATGCTGCAAAGGCTCAACTTCCTAGGCTTGTGCGATCTAGCCAGTCAAGAGACGGGGTGCATGGCATACATGGTTGGAAAGAGGGACAAGTCTAGTTTCCAACGCATCAAACCCCATCTCAATATCATTTTCCAACAATAAGTTATGGCATTTTTACTGAAGGCTGCGCATGAGCTAAAGGGCTGTGCACGAACCCGAGAAAACTCTTTGCATTCTGATTTATGTTAGCCTTGAGCACCAAAACGTGGCTTCTTATGTTCACACCTCAGCTAGGAGGGATGTTCCTAGTATAAATACCCCTCTACTCCATCCATTAGGAAACTTTTGTTCAATTGAAAACCTCATGTATGAGAGATTGCTGAAGACTACATAAGTGTCTTACCCCTTTGTCCTTGTGAGTTCTTTTGGACTTGTGAGAAGGCTCCTCTGGTGCCCCCTAGTTTGTGCTCTACGGCTTCCAGTTCGGCTGCACCGTTATATGGATTAGTCCCGGATTGTGGTTCTATGATTGCTCGGTTTGACAGGTCGGAGTCCAGGAGGCTTCGGATCATTCTCACCCTCACTACTTGGTCGCATCCAACCTTGGCACGTATAAAGCTAGTTATTCCAGATCGTGGTTCTGTGGTTGCTCGGTGTGACGGGTCAGAGTCCAGGAGGCTTCGGATCATTCTCACCCTCACCACTTGGTCGCATCCGACCTTGGCAGGTATAAAGCTAGTTATCCTCTTGCTGCTCGCAGCTAGTTACCCTCTTGTGTTCAGTTTACACCGGCGCTCTTTTGTCTTGAACCTATTGCCGTGAAGATCGGGCCACCCCTCGTGAGTGTATTCGCATCACGTTTGAAGTCAGCCATTGTTTCCAATACCTATCTTCTTGCTAGCCGTTCTGAATCTCGGGGGCGAGATTCCTGTAATGGGGTGGATTTGTCATGTCCTGATATATCCATTCCAAGTTAAAAATCACTTTCTAGAAGGAGTAATAGAAATAATTAAAAATCTAAAAGAAATCTCAAACACTAAGAAAAATTTGAAAGTGACTTGGAGTATTTTTTTTCCTAAATTCTCCATGCTCTAAATTGGTCCCTCAAATTTTATTGAATTTTCAGAGCACCAGAATATTTATTAAGCAATAAGAACAATTAACATAGTTTATTGAAAACAAAAACCTAAAATAAATCTTCCTTTCCATTTGAATGAAAAAAATCGGTTCCTCTCCTCCTGCTCATCAATTCCCCCTTGTTTTATCCTTTTGATTCAGTCTTTCATCATTGAATTTAATCTCCGGTGAACCGCCACCTTTTATGGCAGGCCGGCGAGCTCCAGGGTCGTTCCCCTCCTCTCCCCGGCTGTTTCCCTCCCACTCTGGCCTATAATTGGCGCTGCTCCTCCTCGTCGCCCCCTTTTGCCACCACCCAGCAAGCCAAGCCTATCCCCACTGTCTTACCGCTCGGCCTCCTCTGCGCCAGTGAGCTCTGGCCTCCCCTTCCCGTCAACCGGAGCAGCTCGGCGTGCCACCGCCACCCTTGGCCTCACAACCACCTCCTTCCTGGCCTCCCCTCCTTTTCACTCGAAGTCCGTGGGAAGCTCGTCCTCGCCAGTGAACAGTGAGCACGCCATCGTCGTCCTCCTCCGGCTGCCCCTCCCTCCTCGCCGGAGCGTTGTCCCCATGCGCCGTCATAACAAACCTGTTTCAGCAACTTAAAGATGTAGATATTTATAGCTCTCCATACTCTTTTTAATACCTTGAAGATGTAGATCTTTTAAGTATTGATATTCTTCTTGACACTTTGAAAATGTATATCTATAGGTGTTGGTAGGACCTCAAGTAGGCCTTGAACATCCGAGGGAATGGGAATCACTGTTCGCACTTCTCCGACACCCAGATACGTAGTAGTGACTACTGCTATATTCACCACACAATATTAATCTATCATCGATCACATATATAATTAAGCAAGACATAGATAACAAGTAAATTAACCATGCCTTCCTATACGTGAGAAATATAGGCTCAATCTAAAAATATTGGCATACCACACCAATAAGTTGGTAGTACATCTAAATCTTTAGTTTTATGGATTGATTATACAACTCAAATTATATTTTGTCATGCGAAATACGTTTGAATATATTTTTTGTTAGCATACTGAGAAAAAGTTATAGTCCAAGTCATAACTTGAAGAATGAAAAAAAGATTCCATCAATTAAATAAATATTTTATGTCTGTTGTTTTAAACGATATCCGTTCAGAACACATCTGTATTCAAATAAATATTGAAAAGGAACGTAATACAGAAATATACGCAAAAAATATCACGATTCATTGTTGAACATATACCTTTCTCATAATGTAGTGAAGTTCACGTCTATAGTATGGACGATAATTAAGCTCTCTACCTATATAGGATGTATTGGCGATGCTGGCTGCTGCATCCGTGCGAATGTGACAGTTCACAACCGTTGGCACCCATAGCATTATCTAATCCATAAAATTATAGATATTTCCTTCTATCCCAAAGTATTGCAACTTAAGATATATAGGATTAGATATAAATCCCTGTGGAAATTTTCTAGCCAAATCCTTCAAACCAAAGGGCTCCGTAGAAATTAAGGATTTCTATTGGATTTAAATTTTACAAATTTTCTACGAAAATACTTTAATTTGTTCCCCAGAAGACCTTTACAGTACGTCGCCTATCACCATAACGCATCCGACGCGAGTGCTGCCTGTCCCAGCTACTTGTGTCCTAGCTGCCTGTGTCCCAGGGTCCCGGTTACTTGTGTCGTACCCACCCACGCTGCCAGCAACCACATGTAGGTGTAGAACCAACTAACCAAAATGTGTTTAATTAGCTATATTCTATTGAAAAACTAGGGTAGTGGCCGGGGCAAAAATTTTTTAGTCACTCCAGTGATCAAGATTTAGAATTTAAATTCCTTAGGTTCTGTTGCCAATTTTTTTTTGGGGAATGTTGCCAAAAATATTTCTTCAAACGGAGAGAGTAATATTATATATATTGACGCTGGATGATGCACTGCTTGTGTTGCTGGTGTGCAAGCCTCCCTGCCAAGTGCCAAACGGAAGCAAATCCTCTTATGTGAACTTCCGCTTGACGTGGTCACTGACAGGTGGACCCGTGAGCGGTGGAGCCCACATATCAGTCACCACGTTCCTCTGACTTCACGTCAGAGGATCCTAATCCGTGCCAAACTGCCAACTTGCGGTCGGTGCCTGCAAGCATCCCGCGTGAGTGCTGCCTACCCTTGCCAAAGCACTGCCGCGTGGATTTATTTTATTTTTTAGACTTTTTTATGCTTTATTATTAGACCATTCAAAAAAGTATTTTCGAAAACTGAACCTTTTGGCCACGTCTGCAGTGGTGACGTGATAAGAGGCTGGCGTGGCAGGACAACGCTACCACACCAGCTATCCGTGGTGTGATAAAGTTATTTGGTCACCAGGTTGGCTAAAAGGTTCATATTTAAAAATATTTTTGGAAATCGTCAATTAATAAAATTAAAACATAAAAAAGTTACTACCATTCTGCGGTAAAAAAGTTTCTGCACTTCCCTGACAAAAATATCAAATTTCTACAATTCGTTTTTTGACCGGTGGAGTGGAGCAAATGTAGATCACTCCTACAAATTAAATAATCTGAACGGATAAGATAAGAAATTTTAATTTTAACTCGTGATGACAGTTTACTCTTTAAATGAGAGTAATTAACTTTCTACTCTAAATTTCTGAATGGGATGCGGAGAACGGGAAGGAAAACCGGAGAATAACTTTTTCTTTCTTTTTTGGAGAAGAACGGCAGTACGGTATAGGAAAGGGAATAATAATAACAATATATGTTTTCGTGTAGTTATATTTAACGTCATTTATAAACATATACTAGATACTAGTAATAACGGAATATATGTCAATAATACAAGACGTGAAAACCAAAAATGACGAATGGAGTGATCGAGTAGCATGCATATGGTTGGTTGCGCGTCACCCCCCCGTGCAGCATGGAGTTTGTTCGGATCCATTTATGTCTGTGTTTTGTAGTGCACCTAAATTATCAACTTGTGCTCTCCTCTTTTTTTTTTCTGCATGCTTTTAGAATTATGAATGACTACATTTTGTTCAAAAACAAATTCAATAGAAAAATTACTTTAAAAAAATATATTAATTTATTTTCAGAATTATTTAAGTAATACATGGCTAATCGTGCGCTAATAAGTCGTTTCATTTTGCGTGCGTGGGAATTTTCAAGAACCTCCTGTCGAACCAACCCAAAATTGGGTTGGCCACTTATAGTCCAAGGATGTGTGTGTGAGATGCATTCATTTATGTGCGTTGGGAACTCATTCCCTCTGCACGGAAAATGGAGCGGTCCATTAGCGCGTGATTAATTAAGTATTAGATATTTTTTAAAAAAATTATAACAATATAATTTTTTTAAAGCAACTTTAATATAGAAACTTTTTGCAAAAAAACGTACCATTTAGCAGTTTGAAAAAACGTGCACGTGGAACACGAGGGAGAGAGGTTGGGAACAATGCGCAAAGAACACAGACTAATAGGTGGCCTATAAATACGGGCGCTAGTACACAAACCTGAGGACAGAGAGGTTGTGAGCTAGACAGAAAGGTTGCGAGCTCTAGGAAGATCGAGACGCGCCATGAAGACAGGAGGCATAGCGGAGCGTTTCAGAGACAAGTCTATACTCATCACCGGCGCTACTGGCTTCCTGGGAAAATGTACTCTCTCTAGCTAAAATATGTCTTCATATTATGTGTGTTCATCTCTAGTTTTGGTGATTTTCATTTCGCATATATAATGTCATATGGCTTCATTGATTGGTATTTATACATTATCTCACCGTGGGCAGTATATAAACTTTTCGACTGATCATCATCGATCCAGAGTATATAGAAAGCTATCGTTTTCTGCAAACTCGATTGCACGTTCTGGCGTGGAGTTGGAGTTGTAAAAAATAATCCACTCAATAGTGTAAATAAAATGTTATTGGGCCTTAGTGTAAAAAAAGATGAAGCTGTTTATACTTTGCAGTTATTGGATAAGGATGAATACACTGGACCCCATATTAATTGGTACCGATTAGAAGCCCACCATAGATGTTGGTTATCCTCTATTAATTGACACCATTGGAAATTTACCATAGGTGTCGGTTTCATAGCTGGTATCAATGTAAGGGTGTGTGGTGACTGAACTATAGGTGACAGTTTAGTTTTAGATTAACAACCGACACCTATATTATATATGCTGGTTTTTTTTAATCTGTACCTATACTATACGTTAGAAAAGATGTCGATTTCGGTTGAACTGGCACCAATGGGCCATCCCATAAGAGGGATTCTGCAGTAGTGCTTGACGACATGTTTGTAAAGTGTTTTACATTACAAATTAGCTAGAAACATTCTGCTTTGAGGAAAAAGTAAAGACGAGCTACCTTGATGTTAATATGTATAGTGAGAAAAAAATGACTTGTAGACAACTATAAAAAAAATGTTTTTGAAGATGCCCTCCTTTTTACTGCATAGACGGTTTTTTAGGCCGCATTCTACAGGCGGATGTGTTAGGCAATCTGATTTTTAAAGATAGTTGTCTTAACATATCATCTCTAAAAGTAGAATATTTTTATGGACGGCCGATCAAAGCCTGTTGATCTAAAAGCACATAATGTAAATTCCCTTTTAGCCTGCTATAAAAAAGCTTTAATTTTATTGGTGGAAAATAATTAATGATGTGGGTTTTTCTTATTTTCCAAAGAACTTGTATTTACTGTTTGTACATATGTGAATGCTACACAAGCTTATTACTGTCTACGACGTATGCAGTGCTGGTGGAGAAGATACTACGAGTTCAGCCGGAGGTGAGGAAGCTATACCTGCTAGTTCGTGCTCCGGACGCCATAGCCGCCGAGGAGCGTGTTCTCACTGAGGTACAAGTACAAACGAACGCACAGATTTTGCTACGTTTTTGAACTAGTTCTGCACGCTGAAATGCACTACTATTCTAACATACATATAGCTTGGCTAATCTTAATTAATTAATTCGTAGTAACAGAAGCTGGATGCCTACGGGTCCATGGAATAAGACAAACGGCATATTTGCAAGTGAAAAATAATTTTTGAATAAAACTTTTATATTCGTGTTTTTAGCGATCTAAAAGTAAAGGCTGAAAAATAAACTTAAAATCAACTCCAAATTTAAAGTTAAAAATTTAAATTTTGACTGATAAGTATAAACATAAACGAAAAAATGAGGCTGTTAATTTCATTACCTTAATGAAATCTCTACTGTCAGCTTACCGGCAAAAGGCATCCAATATAGTATTGCACAGTATATTACAAACTTTGAAAACTGAATTTAAGAAACTTCCATATCCATATAGAATGTTTTCCAAAAGTGGCACCTTTTATCGGTTAAGAAGCATGCCCACGATAATCCAATAGGCAGTAGCTAAAAACAAGTGCACCTTATGTATAATATAGCCAGAGCTTCGGTGAAATAAATAAGAGGATTAATCAAACTGGTTTACTTGTTGCCGTATAGGTTGTAGGAAATGGTCTATTTGATGTTCTGCGAGAACAATACGGTGCTGGGTTCCACTCCTTCATCAAGGAAAAAATATACGCTCTACCTGGAGATGTGACGCATGAAAACTTTGGGCTTGAGAGCTATGACATCCTGCAGTTATCCCAGAAGGTAGATATCATCGTCAATGGAGCTGCAACGACAAACTTTATGGAGAGGTATATATATATATCTCTTGAAGATTGATATATAAAATCGTTCTCGTGGGGATTTCAATTTGTTATTTCCTTGAGTACTGCCTCATAATCTAAAGATGTTTGGGTTGCTGAATGAAACAAATGCGTCTTCAATGCATAATTTTATTTCGTGATCTCATATGCTTTTCATAGCATTTAATTATTGAATGATGTTATGAAACTATTTAATTACAATGAGGTTTAATTTATTTCCATTTCCAATGCATAGGATGTGAAATAATTCAGTCCCAAAGTGGTTTCATTAATTCTGTTTATAAGGCATAGTTAAATGTGTAAACCAAGTTTCATCTAGATGAAACTCATTTATTCTATCTCGACATGTCATAAGTTTACCCTGTATGACATTTCATTTAGTGAGATTAAAACCCTACAACATGACGTATCTTCACATTTGTCAGAATATAATAATTGATAGAATACGATCCGATGACCATGAATGGATCTCTTTCTACTGCAAAGCAATCTTGTCAATTTGTGGAGTCTAACGCCTTATCTCTGAATTGAACCCTCCCCTTTTTCTTTGCTGCAATGAGAGGGTAATGCAAGGATCCGAATTAAGAAAGATATTTGGATATGTGATGGAGATCTATGAGCTGATCGACGTCTCCACAACGCAATCGATCAGACCAATTAGTTGAACGCATGAGAAGGCCGGGCTATATGTATGTACCTGGATATATGCGTTATTCTATATTATGAGTCGAATGATATGAATTCTAGGGTTGAGTGTTGGTGAAGGCTATGCCTGTACAGTCGCAACTAATCCTCAGGTTGTGAAGAGCGATGGAGGTCA